>NW_014543126.1:443473-522466 GCF_000741045.1 Vigna radiata var. radiata | reverse complement strand
TGACCGAACGATTCGTCCTTTCCCTGCCATCTAACCGATTGAAACCACTTTTGCACCTAACTAGTCCTTTTCCTCCGATCAAAATAGCATTTCCACCGATTAATCGGCCGGTTTAGTGAATCCTCACCGACCTAGGGTTTTCCTACCGTCTAGACCTAGATCTAGGGTTTCTTGTGTTCGTCTCCGCCTAGCTCTCGATTTAGAGCTCCTTCATCATTACGCTGCGTCTTCTCGTCGGAGAAGCTTCGAGGAGGTCCGTATCACCTCTTGGCCAACCTTCTTCGAGGCTTTCCTGTATCAATAATATTGTTCACAGTTCACACAGTACAGTTCACAGTTCAGTTTCTTCAGTTCACAAAAATAACTGAATTGTACTGTACTATAGTTAACTGAACCAAAAAATTCTTTAGTTCAGTTTTTAAAAACTGAACTATAAAACAGTATATTTAAGTTATAGTACAAATGGATCAGTTTTTTTTAGTATAATATAGTACAATTAACTATAGTACAGTACAATTCAGTTATTTTTGTGCAGCCCTACTTATCAATTAACAAATTGTAATTAGGCCAAATATGAGTTCCAGCCTCTCATCATCAATTCTGCACATTCACTTCAATTTGGACTAGCACAACACCATCAAACATATAGATATGTTTGTGCTGCCAATTGAATCAATTCAACGAAACAACCTTATCCGCTAGCTAAATTAAATTCAATCATAATAATATTCAATGCCCGATTTCAAAAGTACAAGAATCTACTGCACACAACAATTGAAATTAAAATTTTCATCGTTGGAAGGATTCAGTCAAGGAAACCAGTAGGTACATTATCCACTTGCTTCCAATCTTTCGCATCAATCTTCTGATTAATCCTTTGATTTCAATTTACATGCAGATTCACAAAATTAAGGATTACACTGATTGGATCAACAATGCCACCAGCCGCTTGTACCAAATATATGTGATGAATTGCTACAATCACTGATTTAACAACTTAAACCATTAATGGAAAACTTCATTACACTTTTTACCACTCATTTTTTGTCTTTATACCTTATTATTATAATATCATTCATCATTTCACATTTTTCTCTTCTTTTCCTATCTCTTTTTTTTTTTATTTTCAAAAAAGAAGTGTACGATTGTATTTTTATGTTTGATTTGAATGAAAATTCACTTAAATGCATATATTTCCTAGAAGAGAACCTTTTTATGCAGCTCTCAACGGTTGAATTCAAAGGTGCAGAGAGACGTATCTAAGAGAGACCACTTGGAAGAATTCTCTGTGAAGTCCTAACAATGTGCGACTTGTACTTTTCCCTCACAGTTTCGCTACTGTCCTCGGCTAAGATCGATAAGATCGAAGACCGGAAGCTCACAATCCTCGGCAGCCACCAGGAGACGGCATGGATGCTCCGACTAGTGTGCGCGGTCTAGGCTTGGAGACGTTTAGGGTTTCCAACGCTTGGGGCTTGGAGATTGTACTCTAGGATGAGAGAAAGAAATGTTCTGGGATGTGAGAAAAAATATTGTTAGAACCGAAATGGTGAAGAGAAAGAAAAGTTGTGCGACGAAATGGTGAAAAGAAAGAAAAGTTGTCTGCGGGACGAGTTGGAAGAAATGAAATGCTCTGCGTTGAGGAGGACGAGATTTCTGAAGGGGTTTTGGACCTATTATGATAGGTTTTCAAATATCTATCATAATATGGTTTCCCCATATTATCTATTTTGTCACCGCGTTCAACTTATTATGATAAATAGTCTTTTACCTGTTATAATATATTTAACTTTTATTATAAAAATGTCACCGTTACACCTATTATATTAGGTTTATTAAAATATATCATAATATATCTTAGTTTTATTACAAAATTGTCATCGGTTAATGTATTATGATAAATGGATTTCATCTATCATAGTATTTTTTCATAGAATCCAATTTTTCCACTAATGACTCTTATAGATTTTATATTAGGCCCTTAATTTTTTTACCATTATCCTTTTTATTATAAGAGCTTATATGGCTATTCTTGTAGTGTAATTATTACTTGTTATATATCAAATAACTGATACTAATTTAAATGTCAGAATAAGTTTTATTTTAAATAAAAATGAAAAATGAGAAAATTAAATAAAGTACAAGATATAAACTTAAAATTAATTTTAGGGATTTGAGTTCAAGATGATGAGTATATTTTGATGGAATCGAATGACGACTTTTGTGTTAAATTTGGTGCAAACATTGTTTTAATGTGTGATCCTCTATAGACTTCTGCATACTATCATGATGTAGTGGGTGCGGCTCTTATGCGAAGTTTAAGTCTTTCTCTAGTTAATTATACTATCAATTATAATATTAGCTTTCATGGAAACAGGTGGAACTGCATTATCTTTTCTGTTTTGGAGAAGGTTATTTAGCATCGGTTATTATTAGTGGACAATTTTTACAAAATAAAATTATCTTAATCTTATATTTCCAAAAACAAAAGTAGCGAATGATATTGTTAAAATAGGAGTAAATTTTATTTTATTTCTAAATCCACAATCAAGCCAGAAGCACCATATAACTAAATCCAAGGGACAAGGTGGTAATTACAAGCACTCTCCAACTTCCATAATAACCAGAATTGGATTCAATGTACTGTTGCAGAATGTTGTTCTTGTCGAAGTTGGAGAGTTGTATCTTTCGTTGCTGTGATGGCAAAATGTAAGGGTACATAACAGACTCATGCAAGAAAGAGTGGTCAAGTCCAAGTAAATGTCCAATCTCATGCATCATCATAGTCTCCAAGTCCAGAACATCATTCTCCCACGACAAGCTGTTGTTTTCACTTGGCAACGCCCAGGACATGTTCGCGTTGAGACGTATCTCCTCCGTCTTCACGCTAAACGGAGATTCCTCCCTTATAAAGCTTATGCCAAACACATCGGCGTCAAAGACGTCATCGAGTACGTAGAATCCAACCTTAATGTCAGCGTCATCGTAGTTTGTCTGCGTGAGGTTCAAACGCCCTGTGGCATTCGCCCACCGCGTGAATGCCTGTCCTAACACTTTCTTGGCGTTGTCCGGGATATTACTTTTCGGAAGAAAACCATACGTGAGTTTTATCTTATGGAACCACTGGTTGCCGGCTTTGGGCCACGACACGTTTTCAGTGAAATCGTTGGTGAAATTCATGTCGGGGACAACACATCGGGGTAGTAAGATTAGTTCTAATGTCTCGTTGTTTAGGTAGCCGGTAACTTAGAGATTGAAAGATTACTGGTAGGTCTGGATGGCTGATACTGTTTGCTGGTCCAAAAAATCGTCGAATGTCTCAGAGAATTGAAGGTAGCCAAAGTTAGAAAAGTACTCTTTGATTCGAGACAAGCCTTTGATTTCCTTTGGTGTTTGGTATTGTTGTGGAGAAGAAAAGTCTGGTTCGGGGAAATGGTTAATAATCTGTTTAGGCGATATTTTTCCCCTAAACCACTTGGATGCGATTGGGACAATTTTAGAAAGAGAAAACCCAATACCAGCCTTCGCGAAAAGGGATTGATGGAGAAGGAACAACAATAGGAACGCAGAAAGGTTTGATTTCATTTTGGATCTCGATATTTTGACACTCTAATTTTGACACTCTTTTAACAACGCCACGTGTCATCTTCTGATCGGGCGTTTTTTTAAAAAAAAATCCAAAAAAGTGACGTCATTTATGAGGAAAAGATTTGAATTTTTTGTTTCCAAGTTTGCCCTTGCCCAGATTCATCTGAATTAAAAATTCTCTTTCTTCCCTGTTTCATCAGATTTGGAGTTTCTCCGATAGCTTCATTGTCTTCGCTCACGCTCTTCCGAAATCGTTTTGGGCTTCGTTTTCGCAATCTCATTGTCTGTGGTCCTTGTGGTTGCCCTGTTGGCCTTCCTTATTGTTGCGGGTGTGGCGGTGATTGCATCTTTTGGTTGTTGGTGTGTTGGTGTTGCGAAATGACGGGTTCTTCGAGCAGGGTAAGCGCGTTAATCTTTGGTTGGTTTGTGGTGTTTAGTGCTTGGTATTTGGAGTTTGGGTTTTGTGTGTCTTTTTCATCTAGGGTTTTGAAGTTTTGGTTTTTGGAATTTGTATGCAGTTGACGGTTCGTCACTCGGTTTCCACAAAGTACATATGTAGTTTGAACAAACGATTGAGAAAGGAGCATCGGTCAGTTAACAGTTAACATGATATATTTTTTGTAGGTATGGTTTTGTGAGAATTTGATTCCTCCCAAAGGTGCTATAGAAAAAAATCCAAGAATATTGCATTGGATGAATATAGATTTGGGAGACAACGTAGTGAAAGGAGGTTTGGAAACTGGTATGTGGTATGTTGTTAGAGTGATATTTGTTATTATAAATGTGTTTGTAGTATGATTTGAATTGTTGAATTTCAAGTTAATGATGATGTTGATATTGATTTTGGTTTGTTGAAGGAAGAAAGTGATCTTAAGGATGAACCAAGACAAAAAAATGAAAGATGACAAGGCATCAACAAAGAAGCTACTTAAGAGAAAACGCAGAGAGAGTTTTATGCAAACTTTACATCAGCAACAAAGTCTAGTTGCAGAACTTAAAAGGAGGGTTCTTGTGTTGGAGGAAGATGTGGCATTTGAGAAAGTTAGACGAAGAAGACCAGAGGATGGTGGACAAAGTGTGCCTCGTGAAGAACCGTTTATCTCCCTGAGAGTCTTCTCCCCGGGTGGCATCACTCCGGGCGACATCTCCCAAAAAGGCATGTCCACTGATCGTCCTCCAATGAAGACATATGTCAGGATGGGGTCACGAAGGCGTTACAAAAGTAGAGCGCTTAGGACTCCTTATGTAGGATTGCTTAGGATAAAGAATTAGTGATATTTGTAAACATGGTTGTATTGTAATTCGGTTTGTGTTTTGTTGAATGTTTTAAACATGGAAGTTGCCTTTATTAAGATATTTGTATTGTAAATGGGATATGTGGTTCTGTTTGAATTGTTAATGAATAAACTTTGCATTGAAATGTAGTATTAATGTATTTGAATGATGAATGAAACAATGATTGTTTGACATAGGAAAGAAATGTGTATTTTGAACAGAAAATCGTAGTTCAGGACATTGGAAAAAAATGCAGCAGAAAAACCTATAGTAATCGTTTACAACAGACTTGTAAACGATTACGCGAGCTGATTTTGTGTTTTGGACACAAAGTTCAACATAGGGAGCCATGTTTTTGTTCACAACGGACCACGTTTAAAATGTCTTATGTATAACACAATTAGAACTGATTTGGTATCATTTAGTGGTGTGAGAGATGTTCTAATTGTGGTTTATCATGGTTGGGTATGCAAGGAGAGAACTATGTTCAGTACACACAAGACCAAAATTCAAGTCCTGAAAGAACTGATGCAGCACAAAAAGCTGTTGTAATCGTTTACAACAGACTTGTAAATGATTACGCGAGTTGATTTTGTGTTTTGGACACAAAGTTTAACAGAGGGAGCCATGTTTTTGTTCACAACGGACCACGTTTCAAATTTCTAATGTATAGCACACGTCGAACTGATTTAATATCATTTAGTGGTTTGGGAGGTGTTCTAATTGTGGTTTTTTATGGTTGGGTATGGAAGGAGAGTATGGTGTTTAATACAAGACCTCAACTCAAGTCAAGAAAGAATCCCCACACTTTTAACACAATTTCATACACACACATTACAAAGAATGACCATGGTCCTCTACGTTCGAAATTATGGTCCCTGCTGCCCAGGATTGTGTCCAAATCCTTGATTTGACTTGCGTAATCGTTTACGCACCACTGGTAAACGATTACAACAGTTATATGCTGCACATGAGTTTGGACTTCAACCAACCTTGTGGAATCTCAAAGTTGGCTCATTTACTCCTTCTTGAGGACTCCAAACAAGACCTCCCACACTTTTAACACAGTTCCATACACAAACATTACAAAGAATGACCATGGTCCTCTACGTTCAAAATTCTGGTCCCTCCTGCCCACGTTTGTGTCCAAATCCTGGATTTGGCTCGCGTAATCGTTTACGCACCACTGGTAAATGATTACAAAAGAGTTATATGCTGGAAATGAGTTTGAACTTCAACCAAACTTGTGGAATCTCAAAGTTGGCTCATTTACTCCCTCTTGAGGTGTCCAAACAATACCTCCCACACTTTTAACACAGTTCCATACACAGACATTACATAGAATGACCATGGTCCTCTACGTTCGAAATTCTGGTCCCTGCTGCCCAGGATTGTGTCCAAATCTTGGAATTGGCTCGCGTAATCGTTTACGCACCACTGGTAAACGATTACAACAGAGTTATATGCTGGAAATGAGTTTGGACTTTAACCAACCTTGTGGAATCTCAAACTTGGCTCATTTACTCCCTCTTGAGGTCTCCAAACAAGACCTCCCACACTTTTAACACAGTTCCATACACAGACATTACAAAGAATGACCATGGTCCTTTGCGTTCAAAATTCTGGTCCCTCCTGCCCAGGTTTGTGTCCAAATCCTGGATTTGGCTCGCGTAATCGTTTACGTACCACTGGTAAACGATTACAACAGATTTATATGCTGCACAAGAGTTTGGACTTCAACCAACTTTAATAACTTTGCTTTTATTTAAACGAATTATTAATATCGCACTTTCGATTGCCATTAATACACACACAACGTAAATAAAAAGATATTGCAAATCATGTTATCATCAACAATGTGATGCTATATATATATATATATATATATATATATATATATATATATATATATATATATATATATATATATATATATATATATATATATATATATATATATATATATATACAAATGTCGGTGGAGATCAACAAATCATCAACAATGTGATGTTTTACATAAATTCATTTGTACAGGAAACAATGTATTTTGAAATACAAAAAAAATATTAACAATCCTCTAAACATGTAAATAATCTTAACAATCCTCCAAAAACCCATAGACATGCAGCGCTTCCATTCTTGCAATGTTGTCGTTGTCCAGAATCCAGTTCTTTACGTAGTTCTTTGTAATTTCTCGCAAGTCGTCCTGAAACAAAATCTTATTTACTTCAGAGATAAACAACACCATCATGTGAACTCTATAACAATGAAATTAATGCTTACATTTGTATATTGCGGCAAGCTCTTGCCGTTGTACCTATCCTCTCCATCCCAAATTTCTATTGCCTTTAACATTATCACTCCACAATAGAATATGAAATCAAAGAAACAAATATATAACTTATGACAACATACAATAATGAAAGCACCAAATTATTTACATTCAATGGTTAAAACAACTTACAAGTTTGGTTGGCATGGGATGTTTGATACTAGAACAGGAAAAGGACCAATACTACCTTCATGTCATTGTACAACATGCATAAGAATTTCGCCATATTTTGACCCTAACAAAGAAATACATTAACCAGTTTAAAAAAACATCATTAATTGACATCAACAACATTCAAGGAAAACATAAACTGTGATTTCATACCACAAACAAGTCAATCCTCTTTCGATCTCTCACAGTCTTGTTTAATGAGTCAATGACAGATATTTGTAATGTTTTCATTTTCAAAGAATAGCACCACTAGTGTTCATCATGGCAAAATGGCATAAACACCTACAAACAACAAAATTCAAATGTCAATACATGAACATGCTACAATTTCCAAACATAATAACAACACATTTATCTAACTCAGCGGTGGGAATGTCAGCAAGATCAAAATGCTCAAACCTCATATAGGTCGCGTAATTATGAAGTCTATACACATGTTGATTTTTTATCATTTTCCTATAATCATTGATAATATGGTCCTGTAAACAATTCCAAACGCATTAATGCCTTTTACATTATTTCTACCAAGACATATATCAATTGAAATAAATTATGATTTACCGCGTATAAATAACTGAAATGCACCCTCTTCACAACACCACTCAACCTTTTTTGATAGTGCATAAAGATTGTTGACGCAAATAACACCGCCTACACAATTCAAATTCTCCAAATAAATAACATAAATAAAAACACTAAGAACTAAAACAAGACACATCATACTAACCATGTTATCAACATATGTACGTGGCGCTAAAGTCTGCATAGATTTTGTGTTCAAACACTGGCCAATGATGTCACGACAACTCTGAAAAAATACAAATATTCACTTCATTAAAAGGAACCAATTGTTGAGACACCTTAAAACTAACATCATTCCCAACCCACCGTTGAACCATCTCCTTCAATAATTTTATATTCACTTCAATAGGGTTTAAAAGGTTCATGCACCAATTAAAAGGGGTCATATTAAGACGCTCTCTATGAGGGTATTGTAGTTTGGTATTCATTTCAAGAATGTTCGCCAAATCCATGAAAATACGAAGACGCCACTACAAAACATTAAAATAACATACATTAAATACTAACCTTCAAACGTTATACATCATCCATACCAATAAAACATAAAATTTTATCTTACACTTGATTTTCTTGAAACCATTGGACCTGCAGTGATAACAATACCCACAAAATAACTTAGGTTTCGCTCAAAAAAAAAAACCTCTCTATTACAGATTACATTAGAAAAAGTCCATTGTTGCACTTACCCGAAAAACAAAAAAACACCACCAACGACGAAATACACAATGGTCCGACAACGAGAACGAGACACCAAGGTTTCACGAGATACACACAACCACCCACACCACTACAGTGATGGTCCGAGAACGAGAATGGTCTGACACCACTACAGTGATGGTCCGAGAACGACAATGGTCCGACAACACTACAGTGATGGTCCGACAACGAGAATGGTCCAACAACGAGAACGAGACACCTAGATTTCGCGAGACACCCACAACGATCCACACCACTACAGTGATGGTCCGAGAACGAGAACAACCTTTCACAACCAGAACGCCTGAGAGAACCAAAGAACGAGGTCGGCCAAAGCGAGTGCGAAAATGATGATGGGAGCACCGTCAGAGCAAGAATAAGGAAACTGGCGAAAATGAAACAATGAAAGAGAGCGCGAAAACAAATTCTATTCACTTTACTTTCCAATTTTGCCCCTCACTTCATTTAATAATCTGATTTTTTTAGAAAAAATTCACACCCAATACACAGACGACACCTGGCGTTGTTAAAGTTGTGTCAAAATTGGGTGTTAACATATCATTTTCGTTTCATTTTGAAAGATATGATTATTCTTGGTGGATATGAGAAGAGTTGGGAAATTATATATAGAGGAAGGTGTGGATGACAGTTTCGAATTCGAAAACCCTATTTGCTTCCAAGTTTTACCACAATTATTTATTCATTATTTATGACTCTTCAATTTTTTTTGTTTTTTTAAATGATGAGATTATATTTGTTAAAAAAAATTATATAGATTCATAACATTTTTCATAGAGAAACTTGTACTTTTCATAGGGACTAATATAAACTCAGTAAAAGGAAACAATAAAGGTTATTTTTGTCTATACGATTGACGAACTGAAGTATATACAAGCGAGGCAAAAAGAGATAGGTTTTTGTCTCGACTCAAATACAACTGAGGCGGTAAAGAATATTTAATATAATTTTTTTAAAATTTTTGTTTACTACTAGGATCTATTGCCTCAATTCCTTTGAACCGAGATAATATGGGGTCTTTTGCCACGATTAGGGGTTGAATCGAGGTAGTAGAGAGTATTTTTTTTTTGTTAGACTTTATTCCTCAGTTGTGGCCAAAATTGATGCTATAAACCCCATATTGTCTCGGTTATGATCACAACCAATGTCTATTCTAGTTTTTTTTTTTTTTAAAGACGGGTTAGTTTCTGTAACCATCTCTATTACAAAAATAAACTTGCATATACAAAATTTGTCCAAAGCAATTCAGAATCGTATTTTGAATGAAAATTATAATAAATCGTAAATCGATTCAATGTACATAGAATTCTAACAATAAATCAACTTAGAATCATAAATTAGCTTAGAATCATAAATCAATCCAATGTACAAAGTTAACCTACTATATCTTAATATCTACATACTATTATAGAGTTGAATTATATATTTAGCAAGTGTTTTTCTTATATATTTAAGGGATTTCTCAGGAGTTTATGTAATAGAATTGAATCTTTGTACAAGACACAGTGATTTCAATTAGTGTATATGAATTCTAAATTATAGAGAGAAAAAATTCAATAAAACCAAATATTATCGTTTTCCATCCACTTGTAATATGAGCACAAATAATGGTTATCATCCTATATAATATGTAAGTAAGTGTAAGTGAACAAGAGATTTAACTTTAATATCATTTATAAGTTATTTCAAAAAAGATTAATTAGAGAAATGCAAAAAGAACCTAATCACACATATAAGAGATTGTTATAACTTTTAATTCAAAATTTTAACCAAGAGTGATTCAAAGTGAAAGAGGTAAAACACTTTTTAGATCTAAATAAGGTTTCAAATGTTTTTAGTACTAATATTTGTCTATTAAATTATTATAAAATTATGTTTGAGAAAAAGGTATCAAATTTTTAAGTATATTAAATTAATTATAAAATTATGTTTACGAATAAAAAGACCTTAAAATTTTTCTTAGTATTAATATATCTTTATTATTATAAGTTTCTGTTAATTTCTATTGATATTCAAAATAATATTTAATGAGTTAAAATAATTTTTCAATAAAGTATAGTTTTGTTTATTAAAAAGATAATGATTAATTATATTTAATATCTTATAATTAATTTTTATTTTTATTTTCTTTTTTCTTTTATTATATGACTTTTCTTCTATTAATTTCAGTTTTTGTCTCTCTTGCTTTTTTTCTATTCTAGAAACATTCTTATGAGTATTTTGCATATCTCATTTTTTTAATCTCATGTTATTTGTGTATATTAATCTTTCTCATTTCTGGTTAGTAAACTTTTCTTTTTATTTGTGTTGATATTATTTTTATTAGGATTAAAAGAGCATTTCTTTTTGTCCAATTTTATTTTGCAGTACTTTTTTATTTGTTTTTTTGTTTTTTGAGAGTTTTTTTCATATATTTTGATAAATAAATTAAAATTTTTGTTTGGATTAAATTGCAAAAATGATAATTAGCTTAGAGTTTAGTCTTTCAATAAATAATGAAGATGAAATCTATGATATAAATTATGAACAATTCCAATATCATGTTTCAGTTGAAAGGAGTTTCTTAAACCTAAAGAAGTAAAAAACTTATTTAAGATTAATAATGTCTCAAAACTATTATATGGATTAACTTTATTATCTGTTGAAAAATAAATGTTAAAAGAAATTGATTATAACAATTTAAAAGATAGTTTTACATGAAAGAAAAAAAGCTTGAAAAATAAATTATAAATAAAATATCTCATTTTTTTATGTTTTCTTTAGTCTAGCAAACCCTTATGTGGTCCGTAAATTTATGAATTTTCTATATTATGTAATGCTAAATTTTCTTATTTTTACTCAGGTATCATTTATACTGGTGTTGCCACATCGATCCTTTAGATAATGTCATAACGTAACAATGTAAATAATGTCATAATGTAACAATGTAACAGGTACAAGTGAAAAAATATATCACTTTAAATGAACCAACTACAAATAATACTAAATTAACTCCTTTAAACATCATTAATACCAAATTAATAGAAATAATCATATGATTCTTTTTAACAAATATAAAAAATAAGTTCAACAAAATATTGAAGAATCGTAACATCTCTATTTTTTGTAGCATTAAAAAAACCATAAGATTGTTATATTTCAATAATATAAATAAGTTAACTCAAAAAAAATATAAGATGTTATTATAATAATAAAAAGATAATTTATAATTGTAAAATATATACTAAAATTTTGTACTTCCGTGCATAATGTTTGTATTTCAATTTGTAGTTATGGCATAACAGAAAGGTTGTTCTAATTCAATAGTCGTCATCGTCCTCATCATGTTGGAATCGTCACTATGATCATTGTAATCATCATCATCTTCATCGTCGTCTTCTTCATCATCCTTAAGTTCTTGTTCTTTGTCATCCTCTTGTTCTTCCTCTTCTTTTTCTCTTTCTTCTTCATCTTCTTGTATTTTTCCTTCTAACTCTTCATCATCATCATTAAAGTCGTGCAATGCGAATACACCTTCAACTTGTATAATTCCATTGGCATGTGACATTTTATCAATTTGGTAAGGGATATCCTCTTCGACATCATTTGACTCAATGTGACCCCTATGCTTGGTTTATATTGCTTGCAACACACCAACCACGTTTATAAATGTTGCAAAATATTGGATATTGGAGATAAAAACTTATCTAACATTATGAAAGAGGATCAAATGGGCTATATATTAAAATCATTTGAATTTCAACAATATTATACCTAGGATCAACCCTTGTTCAACTCCTAGAAAGATCAAACCATTCACAATAAAAAAGAACTACTCTCTTCGGAGAAGTTGAAGTATTGTACTTAAGCATATAAATTTTATGAATAATCCTATAGAAATCATCATAGCCACCCTTTATAAGGCCCTTCACGAACACACCACAATTAGTTGTTTTCTTTCCTTTGGATCATGCATCAGTGTAAACCTTGTACTTATTGACAAAATACGCATGTCATTCTTTGACGAATCTCACAGGCCAATTTGACAAATCCCTTAAATATTGAATTATGGGACTTAATGGCTAGTTATGAACCTACAAATACGTCAAACCAGCATCAGTCACAAGTGTTATACCAATTGTTTTTAAAATTAATAAAAACATATACATACTTGATATTTGAACCACTAAGGGAAGTTATAGTGTATTCTAGTATAAGCACTTCATTTTGGAACTCATTCAGCCACAAGAAATTACCTGTAAAACAGATACATAAGTCACTAACTATGGATATTCACTATAACACCATTCGCCTGTGATAGCTTTTGTTTATAGTTTGTTGTTTATTATTCATGCTATATAAAATGTCAAAAACTGGACTACATTGGTTGGTTTTCTAATTTTCAGGTTTCGTAAAGTTGTAAAAATGGATCACTATTAAAAAAAAAAAGAGTAATTGACGTTGAAAAATGAAAAAAAAAAGAAGACATTGATTAACGTTGAAAATTGTCATTTTTCGATGTTAACTAACATAAAATTTTTTTGATGTTAATTAATTTCAATGTTAATTAACGTTACAAAATGGTAATTTTCGACATCAATTAACGTCGTAAATTTTGCTTTAGACGTCAATTTAACGTCTTTCGATATGACACATTGATATATTTTTGGACATTAAAAGCCGAAAAACACAGACGTCAAAGCCCTTTTTGCACTAGTGATTGGTGATGTTTCATGAATTATAACATAACTAAGCAAGAGATCTTAGTTAAGGGACTTTACCTTGGTCTAAGATGGTTGATGAACTAACCTTTTGTGTTAGGTGAAATCCATTGGCAATAGCTCTTAGAGCAATAAAGGTCACCACAAGTGCATAACTCGTCAGAGTCCTACATCAATACATGTATCCAGATGACAAGTCTAGAATGAATGATTGTATGCCTTAGGATTGAGTTATATGCCTTTGTTTGTGAATTTATATAGACATTTTTGTTTTATGAAAACACTTTTGGTACATTAGCTTATCATTTCTTCTTTGTTTACCTATTTGTTATTTTTTCTTGTTTTACTATTATTATCTTAATAGTGTGAGCAGACAAAGATATCTTTCTGATTAATTTGATGCTAGGTATGGGAGATGCAACAACATAATTAAGTATTTTTCTATCATGTAATTCTTTTCCTTATGAAAAATCTAAGTGTGTATGTATAACATTATGTAGGGAATGATTTAATATAATATTGACTATCATTTATATAACTTTTATTTAATAATTTTATACTGTTGACTATTATTTATGTAACTTTTATTTAACAATTTTATATTATTAAATTGGATATTACAACACCTTGCAAAGATTCACATATATTCAAAACAATTGAGAATGAAACACAAATCACAACGTCCACATGCATAGTTCATCATATATATATATATATATATATATATATATATATCACTTGAAGAAACATAAATTTTATTCACAGATATCACTAATATAATATTTTAAAGCTTTTTTAGAGTAAAAATATATCCCAAATTAAATTAACTCTATTCAATTTATTTATATCATGTTTGAAAGCTAATACAATTTATAGGAGTTTGTATCTTGACTTCAAAATTTAATTCAGTAATTTACTGTATCTAAAATAAAAAAGAATATATTTTTTAATAATTAACGATTATGACTTAAGTTTTAGATTTTTTGTTTAGTGTAAGTTTGAACTATGTTTTAGATACGATTTTTTAGTGTGATGTTGAGAAACAATTTATATGTAACATAAAAATCTTAATAAAAGTAAAATACACAAGTCATTAGAAAAATAAAATTTAATATTAATTTATTTCAGTTGTTTATGAAATTCACTTTCATATGACTTTTTATGACGTTTATACTATTTTATGTGAAATAGGATGAGACAAGCAAATAGAAAAACTTGAGAAAATTCACAATCCCGTTTCACACGTGAAATTCTTTTTAAGTGCATTGTCGCTTATATCACATTCCACAAAAACAAACAAGAAGACTTAATCGTGTATAGTGGGATGCTCCCTTATACCACTTTTCTCAACAAAACCAAAAGACTTTTAAAATGTCATCTTCAATTCACCTTAATTCAAGTTGATTATGAAATTATGAAAATGAAACTCTTATTTTATTTGATATTATATAGTATATTTGCTTAACTAATTATAACCATTAATAGAGGGATACGCCAATATTTTTCTCCATACGTTTATTTTATGATTATACCCTTAAAATTGTGATAATTATTTTTACTTATTTTACACATCATTTCACAAGTTATTATGAAATTCGTCTCTTATTTTATTTAGGATTATAAATGTATATACTCCTATTTTATTTAGGAATATAAATATAAAGAAATATAAAGTAGAGCCGTCAAAATAGATTACAACCCGCGAGCCAACTCGGTCCACCACGGGTTTGGACCAGGTTGAGTTTAAAAAAATTGAATTTTTGTTATGCGGGTCAGATTTCAACGCGGTTCATGCGAGTTGAACCCGTGGTGGGCCGGGTTGGCCCGCCAATCCACCTACCTAATTTTATTTTTTGAATTTATTATTTTATTTATGAAATTTATGGCATATAAAAAACTTATTTGTATGTTTTTTGTGTTTGTTTTTGGATGACAATATTGTACTTTTATTATTATTTTGAATTGTCGTCAGTTTAACATGGGAGTAAAATTTGTTTAAATTTGAATATAGAAAGTTTGTAATTTTTTTATTTAAAAAAATTGTAATTAAATGGGCTAGTGAGCCAACCCGTTTACCCACCAACCCGTGGTGGGTCGAGCTGGGTTCAGATTTTTCTGGCTCACTAATAAATGAGCCGAGTTGAGTTGGCTCAATAAGTGATCAACCCGTGGTGGGCCAGGCCGAGTCGAGGCGGATTACCCGTTTTGATGTATAAACTAAAATAAGACAAATAAAAAAGAAACATACATCTTTTTATAGTTTAAGAATTTCTTTCACAGATAAATAAGGAAAAGATAAATAATTATTTAGTATGCGTAATTTTAATTTTACGTTTTACACTTTACATTTTCATTATGTTTTATTATAATAATAATTTTATAAAAAATTAATTATATTCATTATATTTTACTATCATAAAATAATTTGAACACATCAACTCAACAATATGCGCGTTTCCGATAGTTTTAAAAGAAGATGGATAAGTATTCCAGCCCTCTTAAAAATGTCTAAAATATAATTTAAATAACTAAATTATTATAATATAAATGCAATATAAGAAAATAGGGCTCATCAAGAAAATATATAAAAATCAATACTATTTTTAACTGGAAAAGGTTTTTCATAATTATAAACATTTAATTGTAAAATGATATTAATGCTAATTTTATTTTATTATTATAAAAAATATTTTCTCTCATTACCATTGTTGCAAGCTGCAAATATTTATTTCCAACCTTCATCAAATTTAGATATTCAAAATATGATATTATTTCTTTAAATCTAAATATTTCATATGAATTTTTTAGTGTAATGTTTGAAAATAAAAATGCTACAAACAACACAAACATGGTAATAAAATTGAATTACACAAGTCGTTTATAAAAGAAAAATATCTTATATTAATTTTTTTTTTCAACTCTGTATTGTACCGGAGGGTATCAGAGAACTGTATGAACCGGGCGGATCGGTGAAGAATGGTCGGTAAGAAAATAGCGGTATTGAAAGCCCAGATGAAGACAAACCGCCAATGTGATTGTCCAATATAACCAATTACAACATAGCGACCGGGCAATCGTCCGGTCAGAATAGTCAGTGACTTAAAATCATATTAAGGTAAAACATGATTAGTGAAGTTGGGCCAGTAATTGGTCCGTGATTAAGATCTCACTAATCTAGGGCCCATGACGAAAACTATAAATACAGATCAAAGGTGAAAGGTAGTTGGTTACATTGAATGCACATCTACTCTTAGTATTTACTTTCTCTCTCTATCTCTACCCTTTGACCACATGCTGACTTGAGCGTCGGAATGCCTTTAGCAGATACCCGACTGGAGGTGATTGACAGAGATCTCAGACCAAACAGGAAGAACCGAAGGAAACGACTAAGGAGAGGGAGCAGAAGTGACCGGACGACCAAAGGAAATTGTGTAGGTGGACTCGACAACAGCACAACCGGAACATGTACGATATTCAATTTCATTTTATTTTTATTATGTTTATACTATTTTATGTGAACATTATTTCATTTAGATCGTATCATGTAACTAAATAAAAAAAAAAACATAGAAAAGACTTGAGCAATCTCTTCCCGTACGTGAAAATTTTTGTGAAGTGCATTGGCTTCTTACATGACATTCCAGGAAAGAAACAAAAAGACTTGGAAAAGACTTGTAAATTGTATAGTGGAATTTTTATATACCAATTTTTCCGAACAAAACAAAATGATTTTTAAAATTGAGTAATCTCATTAGCGAAATAGAACCACGTATGCCCATTTCATATTCAACTCAACTAGAGTTTTCAAAATGGATCACAATCTGTGGGTCAATTTAGTTCACCACGAGTTCAGGTTGGATTGGGTTTGAAAAAATTGTATTTTTTTTTTCTTTATGCAGGTCAGGTTTCAATCCGACTCATGTGGGTTGAACCTGTGATGGACCGGGTTGGCCCACCGACCCACCTACTTAATTTTATTTTATTAAATTTAATTTTAATTTTATAAAAAAATATTTATTATTTTTTTTTGTTTGAAAAATTTATTTAAGTTCCCTATTTTCAAAATTAGTTAAACATTGGAGTGAAATTTGGAAATGAAATTTGTTTAGATTTAAATTATAAAAAAATTGTAATTTCTTTCATTTTTAAAAAATGTAATTAAGTGGGTGAGTCAATCCGTTTACCCACAAATCTGTGGTGGATTGGGTCAGATTCGAATTTTTCTGACTTGCTAATAAATAAACCGGATAGAATTGACTCACTAAATGACCAACCCGTGGTGGACCGAGTCGAATTACCCGTTTTGACAGCTCTATATTCAACCGACAATAAAATAAAATACAGATCAGTTTTACTCAATGTTTTTTTTTTTTTTTTGAAGGTTCACAATAATTAATCAATATTGTTGAATTTGTGTCGTATTTGTTATAGATGCTAAATCATCATGCATGCTCTCTCTCTCACACCCTTCTGCAGGATCGTCTCAACAAATCCTAAGGATTTATTCGTTGGATAAGCTAACACAGATAACAAATCTTATGTCTGGAAGGATTACTACGCTTTCAAATCAGCGCGTCTCACATGTACAAATCAACCATCACTCTAAACTAGCGGAAATTAATTTAATTAAGGTTTAATTTAAACTTTCGATTTGTCACTGTGTTATTTCAAAAATCTTAATTAGGTCACTAGATTTTAATGATCCTTATTCTTGAAAATATGATACAGTTTGATTTTTTTTTCATTAATACAATACCAACGAAGTTAACTCATGTGTTAGTATCACTTCGTATTTTTTTCTTATATTTTCTTAACTTGTTTAATTTTTTTTTTTAATTTATCACGTGTCAAGTGTCAAATGAAAACTCTGTCACGTGACAAAAATAATATGGCTGATAGTAAGAGTATTACATGTCATTACTAGAATAAATACCATACCAAAAATCTCAACTTAGTCCCTTTATTATATTGTGTCCCAAATTTTTTAAAAAATTGACACAATTTTATCTTTCTTCAAATTGAGACAAAATTTATTTTTTATATAAATATTATAATTGTTATGATGATATTTTTATAAAAATTGATAATTTTTATTAAAATTTTAATAAGATCAAGTTTATTTAATTTTATATTTTACATTAAACTTTATTTAAATTTTGTTTTAAAATTTTAAATATAATTATTTTAAATTTTCAAAAAACTAACTTAAAATTAAATACTTGAATTTATAAAATTGTTATTTTTAAACCAACTCTAATATTTGTATAGAGATTATATATATAAATATTTGAAAAAAATATTAAATAAAATTCAATGAAAATTGTAAATTTAAACAAACTTAATATTATTAAAAATATTTAATGAAAGTATCATTATAAAATTTATATAAAAGTTAAGGTTGGTCTCAATCTAGAAAGAGACGAAAAAAATTCTATTTTATAAAGAATTAAAACCTTATTGAGACAAAATAGGAAATAAATTTAAATTTTTCATATAAAACTTATTTCAATAATGACACATGCCACTACTCTTACCACATCACATTATTTTTCTCACGTGACAAGATCTACATTTGACATGTGATAAATTTTAAAAAATAAAATAAAATTGTTTCGGTAGTGGATCTGATCACACTCACCTACACATTTATTTTTCGGTCCTCCGAGTCGTCCGGTCACCTGCACTTACGCTCCAAACTTTTATCCGTCTCTCCTACGCCCCCTTCTTCCAGTAACGGTCGGTCGGTTACCTGTCAAAGATACTCCGACGCTCAAGTTAGAATTAAGTCTGTTCGGTTAATCGGTTCACAATATTAAATACAATCCAATTCCAATCCCCCTACCTCTTACTGTTGATCTCTATATATAGTGTCAGTTTTGGGCCCGAGGTTAAGGCTTTTCTAATTAAAGCCCAATAACATTTTAATCAGGGTCCAATACTGTTAAACTCCTATTAAAATTAACTTACCTTGTAACCTCTCTAGCCTAACCGACCGACCATTTCGATCTTTGATGATTCTTAATACCGACCGACCACACACCGGTCAAGTGGCCAGTATACATTTCTTATTGCCTTTGGCCGTGCCAGGTGACCAATACATATTATTACTTTCGATCGGCCTCTGGCCGGACCGAGTGACCAGTACAAAAATAAATAAACAAAAATCACGAAATACACATGAGTTAACATAATTAGTATTGTATTAAAGAAAATGACCAAATTGCACACATATTTAAAAATGAGGTACCAGTTAAGACTAATTAAAATTTGACACAACTAAAAAAGAGCTTTTGAAATAGTTTAATATGCTTCCATTTAAAAAATAAAAGTCTTTCAAGATACAGTGATATTTTTAAAATTTTTTATAATTAAAAGTTTTTTATTCGAAAATAACATGACTGGTATATGTTTCGGTTTTTAAAAAACCAAGACCGTGCATTATTGACTTAGATAATAGTAAAAAGGATTTATTTACCCTTAATTATTGTTAATCAAATAACAAATTTAATACAAGACAATTTATTAGATATCCTCCAAATGCAAATTATTAAATTAAGCTTTTACAATTTACATAGCAGATTTATTATTTTTCCTATTACAAACTGTCTAGTTGTGCTTTTTCTTTATTATAATTTGTAGTTACGAGATAAACGCTCTAGATTGAATTTTTGATTGTCTTATCCTGCACTTCTAATCATTTTATCCTGCATCTTCAAATTTTTATAAAAA
This sequence comes from Vigna radiata var. radiata, assembly GCF_000741045.1. NCBI lineage: Eukaryota > Viridiplantae > Streptophyta > Magnoliopsida > Fabales > Fabaceae > Vigna > Vigna radiata. The sequence continues at coordinate 502,375 of NW_014543126.1, read as the reverse complement.
CTGGTTTTTGAAACCTGAAAATTCAGAACCAGTTTTGAAAATTTGAGAAAATCCAAAATGTGAGATCTCGAACTTTAAAAAATTCCAAAACTAAATTTTGAAATTCAAGAAAATACATAACTGAATTTCGAAATCTACAAAATCCAAAGCTGAATTTCAAAATTCAGAACAAGATTTTAAAATTTGAAAAAAAATCCAAAATTAGATTTCAAATTCTTAAAAAACCTAGAATTGGATTTTAAAATGAAGAAAATCTAAAATAAGTTTTCGAAATACAAATTATGAAAATTCATAATTAAATTTCAAAATTCTTGAAAATCCAAATCGAATATTAAAAGCTGCTAAAATCCATAACCGCGTTTTAAAATCTTAAAAAAATCTAGAATCAAATTTCAAAAGTATAGAAATTCCAAACCGGATTTTGAAATCCGTAAAATATATATAATTTGTAGGCTGATCACAGTAAAGATTGGGGGTGCAGAAGAAACAACATGGGTTGCAGGAAGAAAACCTCCTATTTTTATCAATAATATCCATTGGGCTCACTGTGTGCGTCTCTGGTACTACTGAGCCTATTTTTTCCTGGGGGTTGATCCCCACATTTTTGGCTTTCTATCTCCCCATTTTTTTTTTATTTTTTTTTAATTTTTGTTATATTACAAATATAACCTTTTTTGTAATTTCTAATTTACTTTTTTAACCCTCTCTTATTTACTTATCCCTAGATTTACTTTTCCATTTGACTCCCTCCCTCACGTAACACAGAACCCCCTACTCCCATTTTCAATTTCATTAAGGCTAACACAGCACCCCCACCTGTTTCCCTTTACCCGTTTTCATTTTTTTAAACTCTGACTCCTAACTCCAGTCCTCTGTTCATCTGTGCATTTCGTGGTGGTGCAGCCTGGGTGTGCGGTGGTGCGGCGAGTTTGTGCGGCGGCGGTGCTTCGTTTCTGCCGGTTGGTCTTCGAGAGGTTAGTTTTTCGTCTCTTCTTCCGATTGATAGAGAAGTTTTGTTCGTTTCGGTTTCTTCTTGGCGCATATATGTTACTGTTTCTGTCAGAGCTTATTTTTTGTTTCGTTTCTTGAGTGTTGTCATTTCTGTTTGTTTTTTTTAGGGTAAATATGTTTTTAGTCCCTATACTTTGAGGCGATTTTGGTTTTAGTCCATTTTCAAATTATGGTACAATTTAGTCCTTCAACTTTAGAAAACTCTGGTTTTAGTCCTTTTTACCAAATTTTTTTAACTTTATTTGTTGTTTCAAACGCGTTTTTTAGTTAACATTGAAGTAAAAATGTGTCAAACAGTGTAAACAATCCAAATGCTATAATAAAACGTGCTTGAAACAACAAATAAAGTTAAAAAAATTTGGTAAAAAGGACTAAAACCAGAGTTTTCTAAAGTTGAAGGACTAAATTGTACCATAGTTTAAAAATGGACTAAAACCAAAATCGCCTCAAAGTATAGGGACTAAAAACATATTTAACCCTTTTTTTTAATATATGTAATACAAAGTTTCAGTGTTGCGTGTTCTGTTTTTCTGTGTGTGCATGTTATGTTTTTCTCTGTGTTTCAATATTTCAGTGGTAGGAGGAAGAAGACGCCAGGCATTTAAAACGGATGTGGATATCCGTCGACGGATATCGTCATCCGTTCAGGCCAACAATACTCATAGTAAAAGAAAAGAGAGCACAGAAGAATTGGAAGAAACAACGATGAAACCGAACGAGAGAGCAGAAGGTGAGAAAATAAAAATTAGGTTTTTTAAGTGGAAATAAAATTAACCTATAAAATAAATTTTACTTAAGAGTATAATAGGAATATAGATAAAAAATAAAAATATAAATAATAAAAAAAGAAATAAAAGTGGGATGGGGAGATAAAGGTCCAAAATGTAGAGGTAGAGGGATCAAAGCCCTTTTTTCCTTGCAGCCACTCACTCTCATCCCTCACAACCTATTTTTACTTTGTGTATCAAATCAACTTTACAATTTTTACCTACCTTCGTCAAAGCATTAATCACACTTTAATTATTCAACTAAACCAAAATGTTTTATGGTTGCTGGCATACGCTTCAGCAGAGAATCATAACCCATACAAAAAATTGCAAGATTAAAAGCAAAACACCCAATGTATGAAGAAAATATATGAACAAAAAAGTACCAAAATATTTCTTTTAGAAAATAGAGAATGATAAAACACTTTTACATTCTACAAACTCCCTCCTCGACTACAGTTTTAGCCATCTATAAATATTTTTAATTCACTCATTTTTATCTTCCCATAAGCCACACATTTTTTTTCTTCCTAAATTATTCTCAAACTAATTACTACTTCTTTTCCTTCATATATAATATAATATTATTTTAAAGGCAGTGTATTTATTGTCGCTTTTCATATGAAAGCTATGACAATGAAAATATATTATAATTATTATGTTATTAAATATTGTATAATAGGAAAAAATTGGAAGTACATAAATCCACAACATCATCATCTCAATAAAAGAAATTATCGAGTTCAGATTTATTGACTCGTGGTTTAGAGACACAAGATCATTGTAGATGCGTTTGTGGTCCATGTTTGGGTCTTTGCTTATATAAAGTCTTTGGAGTCAATGATCGTGAGAATTTGAACAAGAAAATGTACAAAATAATGAAGATAATGAGAAAGAACAAAATTAATGATTATTGTTTAACATGTTTTTTTTTTTTAATTTTATTATTGTACAATGTTATTTCTTATGCTGAACAATTAATTGTATTGAATAATTTTTACAATTTATTTTATATAATAATATTTAATTTTAGTTTCAAATTATTTGATTATGTAATTTACTATTAAAGCATTTGTATGATAATCAAATAATTTATATAATCTCAAAAGAAAATTAAAATGATCTGCACACTTTTGAAGAACCCCAACAAGTAGTGACAGTTTGAAAAAACGCATACAAGTAGTGACGGTTTTAAAAAACTTTCGCAAGTATCAACGGTTCAGGAAAACTTTCGCAAGTACTAGCAATTATGGAAAACCTTCATAAGTATCGACGATTCTGAAAAAGCCCCGTAAGTATCGATGGTTAATAAAAAACCGTCGATAATTATTTATTAATACTATTTTTCCTAACGATTTTTGTAATCGTGGAAAAAGTATTTACTAATGGTTAAAATCGTTGATAATGTAAAAATAATCTCTAAGGAAATTTGACATTTTTGTAGTGCGTTGATAATGCACGTATTTACACAATTATAAGAGTGTTTAGTAGGAAGTCAATTGGGACGAGGTGAGTTTTGCTATTTTATACCTATTCTTAGAGAGAAAAAAATCATCCATATCCTTGTTCCCAAACTCAACATATATTAATTTTTTTGTTTCATCCTCATTTTCATTAGATAACAAGTACATATTCGTATCCATATCTCATTTCTTATTATTTCAATATCACTCAATTAATTTTTATAAAATAATACACATTATGACAAAGCATCCTAAGATTATCTAATATTCAATATCAAAATGAAACTATTCTCCTTTCTTCAATATCAAATATTTAGAAAGAAGTTATAATTATATTTAGAATACCAAATAAAATTTTATTAAAACCACTACTATCGATGTTGACCAATTGTACTATACAGTCAGCATAAGAAACAGACGACATAGGTAATTATTGAGAATTTAATTTTTCATTGGTGAAAGGTCATCGTTTCTGATTGAATAACATTTTTTTTTCAGGGTTGTATGTGAAATCATTGAGCATTCCTTGAGAAATCATTGGGAATTCAATGGGCTTTGTACAACTTGCCCCAACCACCAGATTTCAGAGCCCAGGCTTCTAGTATACTTTTATGAGGGCATGCTTTACAAAGATAAGGTATTGGTTGATGCAGCAGGTGGAGGTTCTCTGTTAGACAAGACCCCAACATAGGCAAGGAAGCTACTGTGCAAAATGGTTGGGAGTGATTATGATGAGGTAACCAGTGAACAAAGAACTCAGGTTTATTCTGAACTAAGCCTTCCAATTGAGTTCTCAAAGGTTCAAGTGAATTTTAATGCTTTTGAATTGTTAAGAATTGAACCAATAAAGTCTGTTTTGGACTCTGTTACTGTTATGCATGCACACACTCACATTTGGGATTCAATATTTGCTATAGAACTGATAGATATTCCTGATGTTGTTGATAATGTGTGCACTGATCTTGACAACATTTTCTATGATAGTTTGGATAATGCATCTTTTGACTCTGTTGAGATTGGTAAGGTGATGTTTGAGGAGCTAAAACAGGTTGATTCTAAACTTGAGTTTCTTGTTTGTTTGGGTGAGATGCAAATTAATTTTGATGATTTTGTGCATGTTGAATCTGAGACACCTCTGCTTGATATTCCTACTGTTATGCCTGACCATTTTGAGATTTTAGATGAAATTTTTGTGATAGGCCAGATTAAAATGCATGAGAGTAGTTGTTCTGATTCTAATGAATTAACTTCTAATGAACTATTTGATGATCTGATGGATGACTCTGATTTCAGTCTGGAAGAAGCTGCATTGTTTGATGATTCATTGATGAACATTGATTTTGATTTTGTTGTTCCAACTGACATGATTAACATTATCACTCATCCAGAGGAAGTAACAGGCACTGAGGCAGCCTTGGTGGAGGTAGGGGATGGTCTCAATGAGACTCAAGGACCCTAGAACATACAGAATCAGCCAGAGCTTAATGAAGAGTTGGGGTTGCTGCAATGGAGAGCTGAGAAGAATGAATTCAGTGCAATCCTGGAAAATCTGCATAGAGGAGCTAAACACAAGAAACCAAAAACAATAAGCTCTTTCTTGTCCTTTCTTTTAAATAGTAGTTATAGGTCTTTTATAGTAACTAGTATAGTAATAGGTAGTATCATAAATATTAGGATAAAAACTATGTTGTTCTATATAAAAAATTAAAAGAATCAAATTTGACTTGTGGCCGATTTGAATAACTTTTCTTCTTATTCTAGCTTTGTAGTTTTAATTTTCTTTTTCCATTTTTCTTCCTGTACATGTTGTATTCTTTTGAGTTTTCTTTTCTGTTCATATACATTTTATATTCTTTTGTGTTCAATCTTCTTAGTTTTACTCTGTTCTATTTTCTCTTGATTTGTTTTTGTCCTATTTTAGTTTTTCCTTGTATATATCATGTGTAAATCTGTTTTTGTACATAATTGTATGATCTGTGCTGTTTAGGAGCCTTACTCACACATTGACGACAATGTGCCTCTTAAGTGTGGGGGTGAGAAGGTATAGTTGTAAATGTTGTTTTTGCTTTAATATGCATGTGATAATATGAGTTTTGTAGTTAAAATAGGAGTAATTTTTTTTTCTTTCATGAGTTGTTTCAGTTTATAAATAATTAGTCTTAGTTTATAAATACTTAGTCTTTGGTACTCTTATAATCTGTTTTAGGTTGTAGGATTAGGTTTTTTTTTTGAGTTACTTGTAGGATTTCTTTTCTTCATTCCTATTTTTGTTTCAAGTTTTAGATTCTTTTAAATTCTGTTTTAGCATGTTTTAGTAGTAATTGTTTTTCGTTTTTTTACATTCTGTTTTAGCCTTTGTACATATGTATTTGCTTTAGATTTTTTCCCCTTATAGGTTTTGCTTAGGTTTCTTTTTAGGAATTTTATAGATTCTTTACTTTTCAATCTGTTTTAGATAGTTTTTAGGATGCTTTAATTCTTTCAAATTGTTTCTGTAAATAGAACTTAGTGTAGGTTTCTTCTATTTTGCTTCCCTGTTTTAAATTTTCACATTAGGTTTTTAGTCTTTAGGTTCTGTTCTGGCTTTTAGAAATAACTCCCTAGGTTCTTTTCCATTCATTGCTACTGTTAGGATTTTCTTAGGCTCTTTTTCTTTTAAATTTGAATTTGTTTTAGTTTGGTAGTTTTTTTTAGGTTGCATTCTATTCTGTTTTAGTTTTTATAGGTTGCATATAGTTTAGGTCATACTGTTAGATATTGATAGGTTCTTTTTGGGTTCAATTTCATGCTTTTACTCATTTCTTGCTGGTTTAACTCATTTCATAGTCTCATTTCCTTTAGTTAGAACTGTTCATATAGTTTTCTTCTTTAGATTCAAGTAGATGTAGTCCTAACTTTGATTTTTGCATCTAAGTTCAGTCTAATAAAGCAATTTTTGCATAAAAGAGGGTAGCCAGTCAGTTTTGGCAAAATTCTTAACCTAGAGAGATTTTGGGCCCAATTTTTGTCTTTCTTGTGTGATTTCATGCTTGTTTGGCTTTTGATTCTGATTTTGCATTGACTCTTTGTGATAAGCTTGCTCTTGGTGGACTTTAGACATGATTTAGGCATTCTTTATTACCATCCATAACAATTTAGCTTTATCATTTTAGTTTCTTATCATTGTACCTTTCTTTTGAGCCTTAGCCATTTTCTTTGTTTCCATTCATTACAAGCCATTTTCCCCACCAAATACCTAACCTGTAGAGACATGTGAGAGGGATGGAGGATCTAGGAACTTAGTGAGTGCAATAGGAAAGTTAGGCCATAAGTGAAAAAGAAAAAGAAAAAAAAATGAGTTGCTGATTGTATGCAAAAGAAAGAATAGGTCTAGAAAAAGAGCAAAAATGCAAAAGGGAGAAAAACAAAACGAGACCTGACATAATTGAAAACCAGAGAGAAAGAAAGAAAAAAATTGGACTGGCCAAAAAGTTAGACAAAGAGTGCACTGACTTCTAGGATCTTTCCTCTTCTTCATAGCTTCTACTTCCATTAGCCTTGTATTTTCTAACCTTTCATGCCATTTACATTACAAGCCATTAAGACCTTTTGATCTAGATGAAATCATGAGCTGAAATTTCACTCAGAGTCCTTTCAAAGTTAAGAATGGAAGTTAACATGTCATGAAGGAGTGAAACAGGCTAGCCATAAACACTTGAGTGAAAATGAGTGTATACACTTGTTCCTGTGAGGCTGAAACTGATTTCTACTTTTCTGAATATGTTCATTGCTGAAATTGGCTGAATGAAGTTGTTTTTCAAATGCCTGGATTGCTGAAACTGATGTTTAAGGTTGAGAATTATGATTGTGCAGTTCTTGATTGAAGAAATAGCTGAAAAATGATTGGATTGACACGATGGATTGAGTTGTGAATAAATCTGATTGTTTCTTAGTGTTGTTTAGAGTCTTTTCTCTTTAGATTGAGTCTTTATTTTGATTTTAGTTTTCCCTTCCCAGGAGGGTAGTTCCTTAAGTGTGGGGGTGTGTTAACTCTCTAATTTTCCCCATTTTTGTGTGTTAATATTCTTCTTTTAGTATATTTTAGCTCTTAATTCATTAAAAATAGTATAGTTTAGATTAATTAGGATAAAATTAGGTTTTAAATAAAAGTATAGTTAATTTTCTCTTTTTAATTAAATAAATAGGTTTTTAAATAAATAGTTTTGTTAGATAAAAATATTCATAAAAACTTATATAGTTCTTTTTAGGCTTTTATCTTTTCTTTTTGCTCTTTAAAACTTCTAATTTTTTTTTTTCAGATCAAGTCTTTGGGAGAAATGTTTGAAAGAAAGCTTATTTGGCAAGCACATAGCACATAATTGGGCCATTGGATTTGGGCTTTTGAGTAAGAAAGGGTGCTTTTGACGGGCTGATGCTATGAAGAGAGAAAAAGAAATTTGAAGCGCTACAACGGGCTGACAATGGTTGGATCTTGGCCCAAGCGATAATGGATCAGCACTGTTGGAAACGGGTGTTGTTCCCTCCACCTCCCCGTTTGCTCCCTCCACCTCCCCAACTTTTTCCAAATTTTTTTAATTACAAAAATAACCTTTTCTTTTTACCTTTTTTAACCTTTTTACTTTTTTATTTTTTATTTTTAATGTTATTTATCAAACCCTACATACTTCAACTCTCTGCTCACAGTCTCACCCTCAAGAGATCTGTCTTTTCTTCTTCACCTCCCTCACACTCTTTTATCTCGATGAGACTTCTCATCCAAACTTGCTTTCAGTTGGTGCGGTGGTATGGCTATTCTTATTGTTCATGGTGCGGTGGTGTTTCGCTGATGTTGCCTTTTTATTGTGCAGGAAGACGATAACCGCTCACACCAGAGTCGCATATCCATTTTCCCTTGAAACGGACATCGCATATCCGTGACGGATGTCGCACATCTGTTTCAAGGCCAAACGGATATGGGACATCCGTTTTGGCTTTGGGTGTGTTTCTTTTTTTGTTTTTTTTCTTTTTTAGTTTATTAATTTTTTTTTATTTGAAATGTATAGATAACATGCAAACGGTGAAAACGTTATTCGTCGTTTCTCTTCGACCCTCATTTCACAACGGCAAATGTTCACGCGTATTGCTAAGTATTTGTTCTTATTGTCTGTTCCGCTTTTTCTTTGTTTTATTGATGTAATTTCTCTTAAAGTCTATGTTCACTGCAGATGGAGGGTAAGTTTGCTGAAGAACTTTATGCTGAAAGTTTAGAATTGTCCAAACTAGAACTAACATCCACTAGTGTTGTTGATGAGAAAGTTAAGTTAACGAAAATGGGAAATCCATTCGACCTTTATTGGATCTCCATATCCGTCAATGGATGACGGATATCATCGAAATCCGTTCAAGATTCATTTCCGTTGACGCCTTCCCATTTTTTTTTATGGTTTTAATTTGATTTACACAGTTAAGCACACAACACCAACAAAAAGATCCTAACAGAATCAGTGTCTCATCTCATCCAAACACCAACGCCAATAACCACTCTACACTAATGTACGGGCCCTTCCCTTCCCTATCCAATTACTTTGTGGCCATGAATAGCTTAACGGCGATTTTCACAATTCGAATATGCGTCACGCACCGCAACCTACTTCATCCGCAAACTACCAAGCACACTCCTCCACGACACAAACCAAACACCTAACTCAATGGAAGCTTGGAACCAAGCAAGCAAGGAAATGGAAGTAATGAGAGAAACAAAAATGGAAGGGGAAGAGGTGAAATGAAAGAGGAGGAATGGGAAGAGAGAAATGAGAAAGAGAAATAAAATGAGATTGTGGGGGTGGAGTGCGGTGTGTTGCGCACTTGAGTAAAAGGGGTAAGAAATAGGGTTTTATATAAAAGTAAATGCATAGAATGTTACTGATTGAAATGGGTACTTGCAGATTTCTCCTGGTCGTGGAGATTGGCTTTTTCATGGTGTCTTTGATTTAACCTAAAAAAAATATTAACCTAAAAAGAACTTTATTTAAGGATAAAATAGAAATAAAGAGATGAAAGGAGGGATAAAAGTGGAATGGGGAGGTGAAGGGAGCAAAGGGTGGAGGTGGAGGGAGGAACACCCGTTGGAAAATGATATGAAGAATTGGGCTAGTGTTTATGGAATAAATCTATTTTGGACCGTAGATTAATGAAATGCTGCATTTCAAGCAGCTGCATTTTGACTGAAGGAGTATACCCGTGAATAAGGTTTCATTTTTCTCCAGCTTAGAAGCATTTAGAACTAGGGCTCGTGAAAGGGGATTTTCTCCCAAATTGTTTCAACCCTCGAGCTAAGGTTCTTCCAGCAGAGAGAAGAAGTGTTGCAGCAATTGTGGACGCGAGCTCCACGACCCAAAAGAAAGATGACCTAAAAGCTAATCAGTCTGGGGAAGTAAATCAGAATAGGTGTTGAGCTAGATTGTGGGTTGGAGAACGAAGCAGAGTTAGTTGAAGAACAATCGAGAAGCTTCCGAGTCTGTTTTTAGTTCCTCCCCTTTTCTTTCTTTTTTTTTTTGTTTCAGATTTTCCCTATATAAAGAGAAGTTTTGTAATGAATAGGTATGTGCATTGGGTGACAGATGGTGTACTTAGACTAGGTTTTTTCATTCTCTCGCTTTAGAGTAGATTTACAAATTTCTTAGAAGTAGATACATTCTTGGTTGTTGGATTTCACCGAGTTGCGAGGGTGACAGGCCATGATTTTCGGTGATTTCTGCACTTGTATACTTTGATCTTTACGCTGGAGTTCTTGGGGCTTTTCATTGGGTGACACACAGTGAATTCTGAGGACTCTGGTATCTTGTAGTTTCATTTCAGCTTTCAATACAAAGTTTATGTTCCTGTTTGTTCTAGTCTACATTTCTTTGATTGCACTTTCAATTCAATTTACGTTTCTTACATATACCATTTACATTTACAACACTATTATAGATTCTATTCCATTCTTGTATTGATACTATTCGTTTGATATTCATTTATGAGTTTGTTAATGTTTTCGTATTATAGAGTTGATGTTCTGATTCTGCTTCTTATTAGTCTTATAGTAGTTTTATGATGTTTTTGATGATTGTTATGACACATTTCTGAATTGTACAAATACTGGGTTGACAAAATGATGAGAGTCACCATTTCAAGTTCTGAAACATGGACTCAGAGACCCTGTAATGGGCTTTATTTTACAGGATGTCTTCCTGAGAGTGGCTGAGAACCATTTTATCATTTCAATGTTTGTTAATTCTAGAAACTGTCTTTAATTGAATTCTTTGTATGCATTCTTTTTTACTTAGTTGGTTTGATAAAAGAATAGTTTTAGGACAATTGCTTTAATCTTGTTTTAATATTGTTATTTCAATTAGAATTTTATTTTCAGGTTTAGTATCATTACAGTACTTTAGTAGAATTAGGATTTCTTTCATAATTGATATTCAAATTGTAAATTTTGGTTTATTTTTAGTTTCTTTTAGGATTATTTTAATTACATTAGTTTGGTCTTGTTAGTATAGATTATACCAGTTACAGTAGTATAGAAAAGATATGATGCATTGTTTCTTTCTACTTTTCCATTAGTTTTACTTAGATTTTAATTCTTTTAGTTTCTCTTTTTAGATTCTAGTTGATTTTTCTTTCCCCACCTAACTTTAGTTTTATTTTTAAATAATAAGACTTAATTCTACAATTTCAAAGTTAATAAGTACCAAGTCCACGGATTAGACCCTAGGTTGCCCCTATGCTACATTAGTGGGGAATTTAGGTATGTTGTGATTTTAGGCGACAAAAATCAGTTCAAAAACTATACTCTTGTGGAGATTGTTGAGGAGGACAATACCTTCATTTAAGAAGGGCACACTTAATCATTCACTGGAGGTTGGTGAGGAAAAGTTTAGCTTCATTAAAGGGCGTAGTAAATCCTCGTATGTAGGTATGATTGTGTAATTTTCTGTTTATTTCAATTAAGGAGGCACTACAATCTATTTTTTTTTTATTTCCATTTCTCAGTTTTAATAATGTATTTCATTGTGTTTATTTTATTTGAATTTGATACCCATTTTCGTATGAAGTATTAGATGATGAAAAAAAATTATGACATTGTTGGTATATGTTGATAGGCATTTTGTTTTGAATTATTATGTGATGATGAATCTTTATCATTACTAAATACTATTATTTTTAGTACATGAATGATGACTATTTTTTATTTTCATTCCACTATGATCAGGCTGACTATAAGTTGTTCTGATGGATAACAACACAAGTAATGTGACTGAACTGCCTGAGTGTAATGACAATATTGATGACCGTACTGAGAGCTTTTTGGACTTGGAGCCAACATTGCATATGTGTTTTCAGACAATGGAAGAAGCAAAACAATTTTGCACAAATTATGCCATTAGATGTGGATTTGCTGTGTGCACAAGAACTTCTAAAAAAGGTAACAACAACAACGTCTACTACTTGAGATTATTTTGCTCAAGGGAAGGGAAATATGTCTCTTCAATCAAACCCGAGTTGAAAACACTTCCTAGTTAAATCAAGCAATGTCCAACTAGCATAACCATTGCAAGGAAGATAAATGGTTTATAAGGATCGTTGTGCTAGAGCACAACCATGATCTTTGCCCAAATACCTCCAAGCTAATTCCTGGCAATAGAAAATTGAGCATGCAACCTAAACACACATTGGAGGTGAACGACAATGTGGGAGATCAGATTAATAAGAGTTTCCTTAGCATCGTGAGCGATGCAGGTGGATTTGAAAACATGGACTTCGTGGAGCGAGATGCGCGAAACTACATTGGCCAACACAGAAGATCTTTATGTAAGGATGGTGGTGGACAAGCCATCCTATGATACTTTTCATCAATGAAAGATTTAAATAACAAGTTCTTTTATGACATTGCATTGGATGAAGGGAATAGAATTTGTAGTGTCTTTTGGGCAGATGAAAGAAGTTGAGCCGTATGTGAAGAATTTGGTGATGTGGTGTCTTTCGATACCACTTACTTAACAAATAAGTATGACATGCCATTTGCGCCTTTGTCAGAGCCAACCATCATGGACACTCCATTTTACTTGGATGTGGATTGCTATCGTCTGAAGACACTAGCTCATTTGTATGGTTGTTCCAATCTTGGCTCAGATGCATGGGTAATAAGATCCCAAATAGGATTATAATTGATCAATGTAGGGCAATGGCGAATGCCATCGAAGAAGTATTTCCAAATACTAGGCACATGTGGTGTTTATGGCACAACATGAAGAAGTTGCCAGAAAAATTTCAAGGTTATAAACAATATGTGGCTAACGAAACTAATCTCAATGCACTTGTCTATAACTATGGTTGTCCAACGGACTTTGAGAATGGTTGGGAAGAACTACTGACCAAACATGGATTACAAGAGAATGAATGGTTATGTATTTTGTATCAAGATAGACACAAATGGGTACCTTGTTACTTGAGGAATCATTTTTGGGCGGGGATGTCAACCACTCAAAGAAGTGATGGAATGAATGCTTTCCTTGATGGATTTATTAATTCTAGTACCACACTTCAACAATGTTGTGGTTTAATACGACAATGCCTTCAGAGTGAAGGCCTAAAAAGAAATACAAGTTGATTTCTCCTCCCTTCAACCAAAAAACTTCAACACCATTCGTAGAAGAATCTGTGAGTAATAAAATTGGATGTTTCTTCCATTTATTACGTCATTTCGTTACATGTATTCTATTTGTAATTGTGTTCATTCAGGAGACAAGATTACCTGATGTGGTACAAAGTCCCGAGGTCATGCAATTTGGATCCCAATCTTACCAAGTATCACAACAATCTGACATGCCTCCTTCTGGATTTATGTCTTTGTTGTCAGTTGTACATAAAAATTTCGATAACAACATTGTTTGATGTATATAACTTCTTACTTCTTCTTCTATATGTATTATATGTATATTAAATTGACATTGTTGTGTAGATGTTGTGTAAATGAATACATGATTTTTATGGCAATCCATTGCTTGATGAGCATTGTCAAAAACCCGTTTGATTTACAGTTACTGACATTGTTTGGTTTACATTAACTACAACAGTTACTGTTTTAAATTAATTGATTGGGCGAAAAAACCTACTGGTAATCGATTACTAGTAATCTGTAAATGATCATAGCGCGTGCTGCATCCATATAACTACCCACTCTTCAACGTTGTGTCCCCACGTCCCTCACTTCAGGTTTTGTGTACTTAACTACCCAACGTTCAAGTTCTGCAAGTACCCTTCCAACATTAATCTCCCTCTCAAAACCCTAAGAATCCTGCAATGGCTGATCGCGCAAGCAAGAAACAAAGGGCATCTTCCAGTGGGACGTCATCGCCAATGCAGTTCAACACCATCCCCACCATCATCCCTATCACCACCAAACGCTGAACTTTTTTCCTCGGATGAACAATATGAGAACTTTGCTAACCATTTCTTCAATCGTGAAATCTTGGAAAGCAAATATCTCAATAACGGTAACTTTAAAGGAAGAAATTTTCAATTCTACGACATATTAGCCGACGTTGGGCTGACGGAATTTTGTGTCCTTAAGAAGAGATTTCTACCCAGAATTAGTTAGAGTCTTCTACATCAACATGGCCATTTCGGATACCGGTGTTATTCAAAGCAAAGTCAAAGGGGTCAAAATCAAAATAAGCCCTAAAGTATTTCATCAGCTCACTTCCCTCCCATCTGCTAGTGTTCATTATGAAGGAGGTCTTGTCGATGAGTGGAAAGAGCACTAAATTTTGTAAGTGCTAGGCAACTCGTGTGTAGAGATGATGCTGACAGGCATGGCAGAATATTGGCAAGGCAAATGAAGGTTCATAGGATACTTCATTACGTTCTTACTCGAGTATTAATTCCTCGTGCAACCAATACTGGTCAAGAATCCGAAGAGGATATTATGTTTTTGTGGGCCCTTTTCAATTCCATGGGGATTAACTGGGGACATCTTATAAGATATAAGATGAAAAGGGCATTAAAGGACAACGCCAGACTGCCATATCCTCATTTGATAACCATATTCTTGGAACACTTTCAAGTCCCTACTAACAGTGATCCTATTACACAAATTAAGTTGAAACAAAGGATGGGATCTGAAGTTATAGGCTCATTTGGTTCTGTGCAAAATCACGAAGGAGTGTGGGTTCCAAAAGATAACCCCCCCCCCCCCCCAATAAACAACGTCAAGGGAGACAACAGGAGGATAATTAACAAGGCAGTTCTTCTACAACACTAAATGATGTAATCAACCGCATCGAAGAACTGAAGACCTTCATTGGTACAAGATTTGGAAACATGGACATTGCTATGGGGACAAGATTTGATGCGTTGAAATCGCGAGTTGGGAACATTGAAGAGCAACTGCAGCACTTGTGCACCTGCTTTGATAACGAACCTCATAGTTAGAATTGGTTGTTTAGACTTAATTACTTTCATTTTGAACGTTCATGGATTACTAGTTGCTACTTCAATATTGTAATGTTTTTAATACTCAAGTGCTTTATGGATAATTAAAGTTTTCATGATCGTTGTATACATGAAGCTTTTACGGATTACTTTTGATAAATACTTAAATGAATAAACCAAGTTAGACAATGTGCTCTGTAATGGACTTCTAAATAACAAAATCGACTCAAAATCATTGGATTGTTGGCAAAAAATTAAAAATTTAGACTATGGTCGCCTAGGTTACCATAACTGGATCCTGCAGTATAAGTTTCTGTACAAATCTCAGATTTTGTTCGTGTAATCGTTTAGCAAGCACCTGTAAATGATTACAAGTCAGTTTTTTGGTGCACAAGTTTCAAGGCTTCACCTAAGTTGCTTATCTCATAACATTGTTCATTCCTCCATCATGGGGTGCCCAAACATGACTTCCCACACTTAATTCACACTTAAACAACAAAACCAAGCGAAAACCAAATAGATTTTTGGCAAAAATTAAAAATTTAGACTATGGTCACCTAGGTTACCACAGTTGGCTCCTAAAGTACAAATTTCTATACAAATCCCAGATTTTGTTCGTGTAATTGTTTACCAAGAACCTGTAAACAATTACAAGTCAATTTTTTGGTGCACAAGTTTCAGGAGTTCACCTAAGTTGCACATCTCATAAACATTGTTCCTTCCTCCATCATGGGGTGCCCAAGCATGACTTCCCACACTTAAATCACACTTAAACAACAAAACCAAGTGAAAAACAAATGGATTTTTGGCAAAAAATTAAAAAATTAGACTATGGTCACCTAGGTTGCCACAACTGGCTCCTACTGTACTAGTTTTTGTACAAATCCCATATTTTGTTCATGTAATTGTTTACCAATTACCTGTAAACGATTTCAAGTCAATTTTTTGGTGCACAAGTTTCAGGACTTCACCTAAGTTGCACATCTCATAAACACTGTTCTTTCCTCTCTCATGGGGTGCCCAAACATGACTTCCCACCCTTAAATAACACTTAAACAACAAAACCAAGTGAAAACCAAATGGATTTTTGGCAAAAAATTAAAAAATTAGACTATGGTCACCTAGGTTCCCACAGCTGGCTTCTGCAGTACAAGTTTATGTACAAATCCCAGATTTTGTTCGTTTAATCGTTTACCAAGCACCTGTAAACGATTACAAGTCAGTTTTTCGGTGCACAAGTTTCAAGACTTCATCTAAGTTGCACATCTCATAAACATGACCTCTAACACTCTACTCACTTAAACAACAAAACCAAGTCAAAACTATTGGATTTATGCTAAAAAATTAAAAATTTAGACTATGGTCACCTAGGTTACCACAATTGGCTCCTACAGTTGAAGTTTCTATACAAATCCTAGATTTTCTTCATGTAATCGTTTACCAAGGAGTTGTAAATGATTACAACTGTGTTTTTTTGTGCAAAAGTTTCTTGACTTAACCTAAGTTGTTCATCTCATAAATGTTGTTCCTTTCTTGCATCGTGGGGTGCCGAGACATTACTTCCCACACTCTAATCACACTTAAACAAAAAAAAACAAGTGAAAACCATTGGATTTATACCAATAAATTAATAATTTAGACTATGGTCACCTAGGTTACAAAAACTAGCTCCTGCAGTACAAGTTTCTGTACAAATCCTAGATTTTCTTCCTGTAATCGTTTACCAAGCAGTTGTAAACGATTACCACTATCTTTTTTGCAGCAGAACCTTCACCACTTCTGCTAAGTTCATCATGTGACAAACATTGTTTCATTCATCCATCACATACATGAATAGTCAATCAAAGTGGCCACTTTATTCATTAACATTCCAAACAAAACCTCATTTCACAATGATAATAACGAAGGGAATTCTATTAACATTAAAAATATGTAACCCAACCAAAGATGCATATTTTATAACATTCAACAAAATAGGTTACATTACACACATGTGTTCATTTATTAACAATGTTGTATTACTTTCTTTTAACAAATCAATACAAATATCACTCAGATTTTATTCTAAGCAATGCAGTGTGCGGAGTCCTAAGCGCTCTGCTCTTGTAACGTCTTTGTTATCAGAGCCTCACATACGTCTTCATAGGAGGTGGATTGGTGTACATGCCTCCCGGGGAAACAAATCCACTGTTCATGGAGGGTTCGACACGTGGCACACTATGTTCACCATCATCTTTATTTCTCCTTATAGCTTTCTCTTCAGCTAACTCTGCCTATAGGACAACAACCCTCCTTTTAAGTTCTGCAATTATATTTTCTTGCTCGTCTAAAGCACGCATAAAACTTTCTCTGCATTTTCCTTTTAGTATCTTTTTTGGTGTTGGTTGGTCATCTTTCTTTTTTGGTCTTGGTTGGTCATCCTTCTCATCCTCCTTATCCTTGCTTGAAGCACCAACATCAACATCATTATGAACCTAACATTTAACAATACATATCATAGTATCAAAGTTCAGTGAATATAAATATATCATAACATACAAACGTCAAACAAGAAACCACATACCACATCGGTCTCCATAACCCGTTTTACGAAGTTGTCTTCCACATTTCTATTCTTCCAATGCAATATTCTTGGAAATTTGTCTATTGGACCTTCGGGAGGAATGAAATGCTCACAAAACCATACCTAAAAAAATGTCCATCTTAACATTTAGTCAAAAACAAAATGCAACCACAACACAAAAGAAATTGACATTTTAAATCAATCAATATAAATTACTTGCAGCATGTAAACACAACCATCAACATAAACGTTCCTTGTACCATTTCCTTTCTTCAAAGCATCTGAAGTTTTACACAAACTACGTACCAAATAACGATACACTAGACTACCCCAAAAATAATTACTCAGACCACTTAAATAATCAACAATTTTAAACATTATGTGAAACACTCTTCTGCTACGTTGTGGACATAATATCTCACATATCCCTACCAATATGTACAAGCTACAAAAATTAGAAGAAGGTATCTTTGTTTTATGTTTTCTCACCATAAATTTGTATATCAAATTCAAATCTTTTGTTCCTTTGCTTATGTATTTCACACATGTACTTCTTCCCATTTCGTGCTTTAAGTTAATATTTTGATCATCTGAACTCAACCCCAATCTTAAACAAAATTCCTTCTCATTCATAGACACAACTTCATCTGCAATTAAAAAACCACTACTGGAATCGACCCATTTAACCAATAACTCACTCAAAATATTCCTACCTAGTTTAACTTTACCACTTAAATCTAAAATACACCAAAATGGATTCTCCGCAATGAGTGACCGATGCTCATTTGACAACCGTTCGTTCAAAGTACAAATATACTTTGTTGAAAAAGAGTGATGAAAGGTCAACTGCATCAACGCCAAACAAAATAAGCAAAATGGAAAATCCCAAAAACGAAAACAACTAAAATTTTAACACAATAGGGAAAACCCAATACCCTAACCGAAAAAGCAATGACAAAAATGGAGGAATAATGCATTTACCTTGCTCGAAAGACCATGGTTACCGAAACTTGCCATTTCACACAATACCCTCAACAAAGAAATACAATACAATCCAAATACAATTCAAAATCATCTTAAACTTCAACTACAATCCAAAAGAAAGAACAAAAAAACAAAACAAATAAGTATATAATATTTATCATTTTTGTGTCACTTATCCATTTATAAGAATAGAGTCTTGAATAAATAAATGCATAATATTTTGCTCTCTTGAAACATTTTCTTCTTTATCCTTCATTTATAATACAATAGAAAAGAGTGTTAATTAATAAATTAAAAAATTAAGCAAGTTGGCGAGCCAACTCCAAAGGTTTAATCCAAGTGAATCGAGTTCTTAGTAGCTCAGATTCAAAATTGACCTCATCAAAATTTTAATTTTTTTTTTCAGCCCAACCCAGTTTGAAATCGTGATAGGTTAGATTAGCTCACGAGTTTCAACTCATTTTGACAACATTATTGTCATCATATTCCCCATTATGAAAGAAGATGAAAAGAAGAAAACTTTTCATGAAAGAAAAAGAGAAAACTTAAAAAAAATCATTTCAAAAAATTAGTTCCAGAATATATTTTGTGTTCCAAAAAATTTATTTCAAAAAATTGTTTTAGAAGGTATTATATACATGGATAATGATATTTAGACAACATTTTTTTGACAATATTTGAACATTGATTACGTGTTAATCTGTGATTGGTCAAAAATTACTTAATTGTAATGTTTATGATTATTATTATTGATTGTGGAGTAATTTTTGACCAATCACAGATTAACACGTAATCAATATTCAAATATTGTCAAAAAAATGTTGTCTAAATATCATTATCCTATATACATTTCGTAAAGTTTGTTCCAAAATTTCTATTATAGAGTTTGTTCCGTAATGAATTTCATGCATTTCAAAAATTTTGAAAATTTTATTCTAAAATTTTGTTCCAAAAATGTCATAAAGTTTGTTTTAGAAAAGTTTTCAGAATGATAATCAGAAAATCACTTTCACAAGGACATTTAAAAATTTTTTAGGGTGTGCAAAGAAATTAAGGAGGGTTTGGAAGCAAAAGCCTTTCGTAGTTATAATGGACTTACATACATCTAGAGAATATTCGGCCTAAATGTATCTAGAAGGAATGTTTTGCTTACTGCACCTCCATCCGTAGTAAAGATCGAAAAGACCAAATTACCTATATTTTTACCCAATCTTCCTCCATTCACTTGTACCTTGTCGCTGGTTTTCGAATTTGCCCGAGCCGTTGTCTGCCACCATTGGAGTCGACATTGTTGTCGTGCATTGCCACTGCAAACACTGCATGGCCGCTAATTAACTGTTGTTGTCGTCAAAGAAGAAGTGAGTTTGTATTTTCATTTTACATTCCAGAATGCAATTTCGGGCAACAATATCCCATATTAATTATTCGGGTTAGGGGTGCATGATTAGTCTTTCGGATTGCACATTGTGGACAAGTGTTATGGAATTACCATTAAGAGAACATGTTCTTCTGAGCATTTTGGAACAATAATTGTTGTTTTGAGCTTTGTCTGGCACGTATTGGTTCTATAAGTATTCTTTAATTGTATGTGTTCTTGTTTGGGAAAAACAAGTATTGTAGAGGGATATGGCATTTTTCAGTAAGGAAAACAACTTATTTATCTCTTCAAAGTTTCTTTCTCAATATATAGAGAAATAATAACCACCACAATAATTTAAACATCATAATTATTAAAACTACTTTGTAAAAAATGTTCGTAAAAAGTATTTCCACTTGTGCAAAACAAAGTATTACAACATGAAGTTTATAGAATTAAATTTAACTTTTCATCTTTAAGTATTCAAGTATTTGAATTATTATAGAACATGACCTATTAATGACCACTAAAAATAGAATAAATTCTTGATATTTTCATTCTACAATTGACAAAACATACAAAACTCCTTACACTTTAATTATCCACCAAAGTTTTTAATTCAAATTTATTCTAACAAAACTGTCTTAGAAATTTAAATGTTTCTTTTATCTTTCATTCCGACTTATCACAAACAGAGATTCCTCTTTGCATTCATTTACTTGTTCTTGAATGAAGTGAAAACGGATATTAATGTGTTTTCTCCTTTCATGATTAATCAAATTCTTTGTTATCTCAGTGGCTGACTTAGCCTTTACTTTTTCAATGGTTGAACGATTACTAAATGGATTTATGTCAATAGGTCAATCTCCTTTATGAGAGATTGAACAACTCCCATGCCCACTTCACACCAATCTCCTCATTCATTGCAAGTCGCCACTTCTCATGCTGCATTTCCAATACAACTTTAAGATCCTTCTTAGTTTACAAGAATTCTTGGAATCTTGAAACATTTTGTTCAAGTTCAAAGTGCAACTTATCCAAAACCTACTTTCTTCTCTTTAAGCTTGCTTGTAGAATTGCATTTCCTCTAATCTCCTTTTCAATTCTTTGTTTTAAATCGCCTTTTGCAATCTCTAACCTTCATATAACAAGTTTGTCTTCTCACAAGTGATTGCTTGCACCCGTGTCAAGATACCACACCAAATTATCTAAGCTATCTAGACTCCTCATCGAGTTATCTAAGCTACTCAAATGTCTTACCAAGTTGTTGAATTGTGTTTGCTCAACACTCAAGCTATGTGTCATCATGAGCAATACTTCTTCATTTTTTACATCTTCTGTGAGAAAGTTGATTGTCTCTTCCCTTCTATTCTTAGATTGACAATTTTTACCAAAATACCTGACCTTACTGTAATTGTAACATTTGTTTGAGTAGCTTTCTTTTGCGCAATGAGCATATTTGCCATAGTTAAAGGACTCCACATTTGAGTTCCTCGACCAACCTTCTCTCCATGGACCTTGCGTTCCTCAATGTCAATTTTGTTGGCTCATATATCAAAGGACTCGACTAGCTCTTCAATTGGTTGAGAAGTACTTTGACTCCTCAATTGCACACATCCTAGAAGTTATCGATCAATGACCTTAAGATTTTTTCCACAACTCATCTAACAGGCAACGTCTCTCCATTTCTGTTAAGTTAGTTCACTATGGTTTCTACACGAGTTATGTACTTAAAAACTCCTTTTGCCTCCTTTATCCTCATGCTTTCTAACTTACCATTGAGTATTTGGAGTTGGACATGCTTTACTCGGTCATCTCCCTTATAAGCCTTTTCTAGAATATTCCATGCTTCTTTTTGAAAATTTTGTACTTGTTATTTCTCAAAGTCGGACTCATCAACAACTTGGTACAACACTTAGTGGACTACACATTTCTTTCAACGCATTATTTTGAACATTTATAAAGTTTGTTATGTTTTTCGGTTCTAAAAAACATCTCCAACCACCTCCTAATTATCTTATAAATCAAGAAAAAGTTTTATATAGAGACTTTAATTACTATAATTGATTGCTTTTGTCAACCTATATAGACACATTTCACTCAAACTTCTGAAAACTCAAACATTCAAACTTTGATCTCAATTTATTAATAACAAGTCTTTATATTCAAATACTTGTGTTGCTAATCAAACACTACAACCTGGACTTTATAGACTCAATTTTAATTTTCCATCTCGAGACCTTCTACTATAGTGATTATTACCAAACATGACACATGGCCATTAACAACACGTTAAATCCGGATCTTGTGCATTTCATAACTGTAGTAAACAAACAAACTCCTAGCACATTAACTATCTATTAAAGTTTATTCTAAAAAAATGCATAAATAAAATAAATAATAAATTGAAAAGAGGAAAGAATTTAAATGTTTGACCTGTGACCGATTGATATAAAATTTCGTGTTTGTGATATGTAGAATTTCTTGATTAAAATGGATGAGAACAAATGACGAAGTCAATCATGATGTTTACTGGTGATTTTGCACCCTGTTTTCCAAAAAAAAAATTATTAGAAAAAAAGGGGCTAAAATAAGGCACAAGAGTGCAAGGCAAATACTTAAGCTGATGTACACACGCATGGTGTAATCATTAAAATGTCAATTCTTTTTATATTTTTTTCAAATTACTCTTATGCTACACACCTTCTCAAGCATAAAAATTACTTTTCAACATATCCATTGGGTATCCCACTTCTCTTCTGATAAACGTATGCAACTTGTACTCGAAAATTACAAGCTAGTTTCAATGCAAAATATGCACAATATTTTAGCATCGAGTCAAAAGAACATCATTCATATTTTACAAAGAATAACAATATCATGATACACTTTTACATTCATTTGACACAAAATACAAGGGTAAAATGATCCTAAAAGTGTAAAGTTTTGCATTTTTTCAAGAAAGAAGAAAGTAAAAAGTAAGAATAATGTCAAAAGAATGTAAAAAATTTAGGTGTGTCAAAGAATAATTTTTCTTTTACAAAAGCACGTCTTTTATCACTGCATGCAATTACTACCTGCACAGAGTTCTTATAAAATTTGGTTTCATTCACAACCTCTCTCAGACCAAGTAGACACAAACTATTTCCAAATAGAAAACCGTCCATAAGCATATTTTCAATGAAAATTGTAATAAATCATAAATCAATTCAATGTACATAGAATTCTAATCATAAATCAATTTAGAAGCATAAATCAAACCAATGTACAAAGTTAACCTAAATGTTAATGTGGAACTTACTATATACTAATATCTACATACTATTAGAGTTGAATTACATATTTTGCAAGTGCTTTCCTTATGTATTTAAGGGACTTCTCTGGAATTGAAGTAGTAAAATTGAATCTCTGCATAAGACAAAGTGATTTCAATTAGTGTATCTGAATTCTAAACCATAGAGAAAAAAAAGTCAATAAAACCAAATATTACCGTTTCCCATCCATTTGTAACATGGTCATGAATAGTGGTTATCATTCAATACATGATGTAGTAATCACACTGATATGACTCACTTTGTTTATTACACTACAATATATCATCATTTTTCAGCCAGAAACCTTCATATTGATTAAGATTGATGGTCACTAGCTGCTGCATATCTAGGGTATGGAACTTCATCTTAGAACAAATTTTGGTTCGTCTTAGATTTTTGTATCATATGCATGACTTCTTCAATTGTAGGTGTACTGATCGAAACAAATTTCCTGTATATTTTGTAAAGAACATTTTTGTATTATGGACTCTTTAGAATATAAATATTAGTATGGATGCACACCATTATTAAATGATTATATGTTTAAATGAATTTTAGAATACTATAAATGTTGAACTAATATGTGATGAGTTAAATTGTTTATTGTTGGAAGTGGGACTTCCAACATTTATAACGCTTTCTTTTAAACATTAGCTCATTGTGTTATCTCTTTTGTTACTTTGGTGTGATGTTTGTTTTATTTATTTTTTTATTTTTTTGCGATAATCATATGGTCTGAAAATATAAGAAATAAGTCTTAAAGTATTTCTGATGAAAGATGGAGATGTTGTCAAATATTTTCATGGTTGTCTAGTGTTTAACTCTTTTAGATATATTTATTCTTATGATTATTTTCTTTTAAATAATTATGTTAATATTTTGAGCAAAATTTATTTTGTTTCAGTATCTGCTAAAACTCAGATATTATAAATTTAAATGTTGACGTAGCTTATTTTTTGTTTTAAAAGTTGTTAAGATCACATTAGAAACTTAACCAACTCAAGAACATGATTATTATTTTAACATCGCCAAGTCTTATAGAATTTATATTAGATCGTTACTTTTTTTACCATTATCCTTTTTATTATAACAGCTTATATGCCTATTCTTGTAGTATAATTATTACTTGTTATATATCAATAACTGATACTAATTTAAATGTCAGAATAAGTTTATTTTAAATAAAAATGAAAACTGAGAAAATTAAATAAAATTCAAGAAAAGAAAAACTTAAAATTAATTTTAGGGATTTGAGTTCAAGATGGTGAGTATATTTTGATGGAATCGAATGAGGCCTTTTGTGTTAAACTTGGTGCAAACATTGTTTTATTGTGTGATGCTCTGTAGACTTGGACGTACTATCACGATGTATTGGGTGCGGCTCTTATGCGAAGTTTAAGTCTTTCCCTTGTTAATTATACTATCAATTATAATATTAGCTTTCTTTGGACACAACATGCAAACAGGTGGAACTGCATTGTCTGTTCTGTTTTGGAGAAAAGGTTATTTAACATCGGTTATTACTATCTGACAATTTTAATAAAAAAAATGATCTTAATATTTTATATTTCTAAAAAAGTAGTGAATGATATTGTTAAAATAGGAGTATTTTTTTTTATTTAAATACCAGTAATGTTATTCCCAATAGGCTTCTAAATCCACAATCAAGCTAGAAGCACCATATAACCAAATCCTAGGGACAAGGTGGTAGTTACAAGCACTCTCCAACTTCCACAATAACCAGAATTGGATTCAATGTTCTATTGAAGAATTTTGTTCTTGTCGATGTTCGAGAGTTGTATCTTTCGTTGCTGTGATGGCAAAATGTAAGGGTACATAACAGAGTCATTCAAGAAAGAATGGTCAAGTCCAAGTAAATGCCCTATCTCGTGCATCGCCACACTCTCCAAGTCCAGAACATCATTCTCCCACGACAAGCTGTTGTTTTCACTGGGCAGCGCCCAGGTAATGTTCCCTTTGAGACGTATCTCCGCCGTCTTCACGCTATACGGAGATTCTTGCCTTATAAAGCTGATGCCAAACACATCGGCAACATCACGTCAAAGACGTCATCGAGTACGTAGAATCCAACCTTAATGTCAGCGTCAGTGTAGTTTGTCTGCGTGAGGTTCAAACGCCCTGTGGCATTTGCCCACCGCGTGAATGTCTGTCCGAACACTTTCGTGGCGTTGGCCGGGATATCACTTGTAGGAAGAAAACCGTACGTGAGGTTTATCTTATCGAACCACTGGTTACCGGCTTTGGGCCACGACACGTTTTCGGTGAAGTTGTAGGTGAAATTCATGTCGGGGACAACACATCGGGGTAGTGAGATTAGTTGTAATGTCTCAAACTAATGTAAATAATTTAAATATTATCATAAAATGCATTTAAAATGTTAAATAAATTTTAAAAACAATTGTTAAAATAATTAAATTTATACATTTTTAAAATTAAAAGACTAAATTGAATCAAAGTTTTAAAGAAAAACTAATTCTATGTATTTTTCATAATTAATGAATATAAAACATATTGTACTAGGGACCACCGTTGAAGACGCCCAGCGAGGCGGACGGTTACCTCATAAGACGGCCGGTAGGAATGAGTAGCGAGGTCCGGACGGTAGCGGGCGAACGGTCTCTATGGCCAAGGTAAGTTCAAAATGGTTAGTATAATCACATGCTTAAGGTGATTGGACTGTAATTGGGCCTTAATTAGGGCAACCTTAATACCAGGCCCATGTCCAACACTATAAATACAAGTCAAAGGTCCCAGGTAAGTAGGTTCATTTATTACGCATTTATCTCTGAATCTAAAGGCCCGATCGGATAACTTAACTAACTTAAGCATCAGAGTACCTTTGGCAGGTACCTTCCGAACACTGGAAATACAAGGAAGAACTAGTGGAGTGAGATAGCGGACGGTTTGAGGAGGAGAAATTGTGTAGGTTGGGAACTCAACCTCATTCCGGAACACATATTTAACCATAAATTTAATAACCAAATTCATTTTTAAATATTAGTTATTATTCATGCTTATACTTAACTTATGCGTCCCTCAGAGTTGATGTGTCAAGGAAAAATATTGAAAATGGGAAATCAACATTTGTAGGGGAGAAGGAACAATCAATCCATTACGGTTGAACATTCAGTTTGACCATTGCACTCGCGTATGGCAGTAGGAAATTTTACAACTTTAAAAAAATTTAATTAAATTTTAATTATTTTTATTTTAAATTATTAATTTTTAAATATTTGATTTAGGTAAAAAAAGAAATCAAATATACTAAATTTTATTTTATTATTTAGATTTAGTAATTTTAATGGCCATCAAATAGAGTAATTATTATGCAATGATACGAAATAAAAAAGTTGTCATCAATTAACCAGAGGAAGATGTAGTTGACATCTACCAAAAATACTATCACTAACACTAGTCAAGAAAATTCACAAAATATCAATTAAGAAATAACTCCTTCTAAAGTTGATTGAAAAATCTTAACTTATCAATAAAAAAATAGTTACACTGTTATCAATAAAAAAAACTTTTATTGGCATTCACTACAAGAAAAATGGATATTATCTACGGATTATTATATACGAATTTTTATCTATATATAACTTAAATATTATATACGGATTTTATATACGGATGAATTACATATGGATTTTATATATGGATTTTATCTACCGATATATCCGTATATAATATCCGTATATAATTTACGCGTGTGATGGCAGGATCGTTTTCTAAGGATAACATCTGTATATAAGTGTTATAATCTGTATACAAATAAAAGTAAAGTGCTATCTACCGATCAATGTACGGATCTATAAATTATTTTTTTAAAACTGAAATTAAATTTCTTTACTTCCAAGCTTGTTTGCTCGAACACTCCCTCTAGCTGTTGTGTTCTCTTGAGTCTCTCGTGAACCCTAACTCCAACTCTCTCCCANCAATGAAACTTTTCTCTTTTGAATATNTGACTGGAGAAGCATAGAGCAAGGAAGAATAAGCGGCAAGAAGGGCGAATAAGGATGGCGAAAAAACCCTAAACCCCTCTCTCCTAAACCCTCTTCATTTTCTATTCACTGATTTGAGATATCTACATCTTCGTTCGAGAGCTCCTCCATNATCGAACCTCGTTTTTCTCCTTCGTAAGTTTCATTTTCATTACAAATTCATCTTCTTCCTTCATTTTTTTCTTGCCTTTTTGACTGAAAATCTTCATTGACCTAGGGTTTTCTCCATCATATTTTCTTTTCCTTCAATTTCAATCGTTTAAAAGCTTTTCTCACCGATTATTTTCACCTTCCACTGTATAAACCTTCATTTCCACCATTCAATCTTCGTTTTACACCGATTAATCGGTTCAACCTCTCTTTTCAAGTGTTTAATCGGTCCAAAATCGAGTTCATCCCTCCTTTTAGGTTTGTTCAATCGGTACAAAATTAAGTTCTTCCTCCTTTTATGTTTTCCACTGAACAAACCCTAAGTCCTTGGATTCTAGTGTGTTCTTTCTCGTTTTCTTTTACTTTGTGGCATGTTTCCTTTTGCTTGGATGAATTGTTTAATTGTGCAGGGGCTGTTTTTGGTGTGCAGATTTGTAATACTAGTTGCACCAATATCTTCCTTTGTAGGCATGCTGTTTTGATACTTCCAATCATGAATTGATTGACTTGTTTTAGTTTTAGGCATTATTTCTTCCTCTAATTGACGAAGCATTCCCTTTTTGGTATAGAAAGGGAGCCTGAGAATGGTTGAGTGCTTAGTGTGTGTGACAGGTTCCAGTTCTTGGTTGCATGTGATTCCTTTGGCATCTGGTATTTGAGAAATATGCATCCTTTAAATATTGCCATCAAAGTCATTTTAAATTTTCAGTTAAAACTTTTGTGTAGAGCCCTCAGATTCTGTTGCTACTACGACAAAACTGATGAAGAAAGTATTGCAGCGGAAGTGATGTGTTTTATTGTCTGTTATGCTTGTGTTGTTAGGGTGTGCTTTTGGTATCTAGATATATTTTCTCCNAGGCATTTTCAGTGTATTTATTGATCTATATTAGGCTCTTAAAATATAGATTTTTTTTAACCAACTGAATCGGACATCACAGATCTGATTAGTATTATTTCACATATCTCATTTTCTTCTGTCATTTTATATGTAGTCATATTTATAATTAGTTGTAGCTTGTATCAGGTAGATGTTCCTCTCTACACAGCAGGTACTGATGTTAAACCTTCAGAAATTGCCAAACAAGGCTTAGAAGAGGCAAAAAAGAAGAAAATTTATGTTGTTATTGTTGATACCGCCGGTAGACTGCAGGTGATTCTCTATGGGATTGGAAATGTTCTAGCAAATAATTATTTAATTTTTCTGTTTAATCTTTAATCATTTATTTTTTATTGATTACGGTTGTATTTCTTATTTGACAGATTGACAAGACAATGATGGATGAGTTAAAAGAAGTTAAAAGGGCATTGAATCCAACANAAGTGTTGCTAGTTGTGGATGCAATGACAGGGCAGGAAGCTGCAGGTATTCAGAAGTGTATTTGTACTCCTATAAATGAATGGAATTTTTTTTCTACAAATAGTCCAATGAAAGAAAAAACATTTATATTTATGAAATGGTTAATAATTAATAATCATATTACTGATCGGTTTCTTTTGGCTTTGGTGTAATCTTGTGCCTTGTGTAGGTTATTAATTTTTATACTCCAACATTATAANCGTTCCAAAATTCTGACACTACTATTTTCTTTGTACAGCATTAGTGACTACTTTCAATGTTGAGATTGGAATAACAGGTGCCATCTTGACAAAGCTTGATGGTGATTCAAGAGGTGGAGCAGCTTTGAGTGTCAAAGAGGTTTGACTGCCTTTATCTTAGCTTGCATAAAATGTTTTTATTTTATATTTATATTCAAACTTTGCTGCAACCTTGCAATTTGTTTGTCTTAAGCAAAGTTTACCATTCTATCCCATAATAATTCTACAAACTCCTTCAAAGTTGGTTCCCTTAATTTACAAATGAGAGTTTATTTGTAAATTGGGGCTTATTTTGATAAGCTTTTCAGTGTAGGTTATCGAAATAGAGTTATAATGGTTTATAGAAAGTTCATAAGCCACTTCCATAAGCCAAAATAAGCTCTTCCAGACACCCAACTAGTCTATTTCTCTTTGATGGCTCAACCTCCCAACTTTTATGTTGTCTCTGAAATAACAAATTTTTTTTTACCCTGGTAAGTATTAACTTAATAGGTCCCTGTAATGTATTTCAATTCAAGAACATAATAGCCTGAAAATGAAATGTTGGTGAACTTGTCTAAGGGTAAACAAATGTTACATTGCATCCTTGCTCTCATGTTGTGAATGTAAGTATCTAGGAAATGTTGCAGATTTTCTCAGAGAAATACACTTAGTGATCCTGCACCTTGTACTGATTACTCATGATTTATTCGAGGATCTGCCTTTGCAATATTGTCCATAAATATCTTATAGCCACATTGAATTTGGAATNGGTGGCAAATATCTAAAACTGACTTATANAACTCCTGGATTTCTGAGCCAAAATATACTAGTTGTGCGTCATTTAGTTTGTGAATGGATAGAAGTTGGCATGCCCTCAATTATGGGAGGTTTTGGTATATGTAATTGATTTTTTGAAGAGACAGCGTTTACATTTTGGATGAAGAAAACAGGGTGCAAAGGAATAAGCACATTTGGAACTGTGAAGTGATTAATATAACTTACCGTTCAAAGTCTCTTTCCTTCTCTCATATTTTGTTGACTTGGATAGTTCAACGATGGCAGGTATCTGGAAAGCCAATTAAACTTGTAGGACGAGGGGGAACGAATGGAGGATCTTGAACCTTTCTACCCTGATCGGATGGCAGGACGCATACTTGGAATGGGAGATGTTCTTTCTTTTGTAGAGAAGGCACAAGAAGTTGTAAGTCTCACTATATTTATATTTTTTTATTTATTTCTACAATACAAAAATAAAGTTTTCAATATGAATTGTTAATCACATCTGTTGTAGATGCGTAAAGAAGATGCCGAGGAACTGCAAAAGAAGATCATGAGTGCAAAGTTTGACTTCAATGATTTTCTAAAGCAAACTCGTACTGTTNCCAAAATGGGTTCCNTGTCTCGTNTNATTNGAATGATTCCTGGTATGGGGAAGGTATGAGATCCTGCACATGAATTGTACTAAATATTACATTTATGACAGTTTTAGGTATGTTATGCTCCTTGGCAATTGCAAATGATGGAGGGGAATTATCTGACCACTATCTCCCAATTTTGGTTTATGAGCCTTGAATTGAGCATTGCTATAATTTACATATTATTCTTGATATTTGTGGTGTTAATTTAGTAAATGCTTTAANGCTTATATAAATATACATGGATGCAGGTTACTCCTTCTCAGATTAGAGACGCAGAGAAGAATTTGCAGAATATGGAAGCAATGATAGAAGCAATGACCCCTGGTCCTTTCTTTATACTGACCAATTTTTAAATAAAATTGCCCATACCNTTTTTATTTATGTAATTTTTTTCTTGACATGGGAGCATATTTGGTAATTAGATATGATATAGGAAACATGCAGTAATTTCTATGTAATTATTTATGTAATTTCTTGACAAATTTGTTTCCTTACATTTCAAATACGTAGTAAGAATTAATTTAATTTGATATTTTTGTAGGAATTAATTTATTTTGATATTTTTGTAGGAATTAAAGATGAGACCTAGATTATGATGAGAAGGATTATGACAAGAAGAATAATATTTTGGTGTAGCTGACGCACGGTGTAGCTGATACGCATATATGAGTGTATATATTTGTTGTTAGAAGGTATTTTTTAAGTCGTGAAAGTGCAGAATTTTTTTTCATAGGAGAGAATCTTGTTTTCTAGATAAATAGTTGTTGGAATTAATTTCTACAATTTTATTTATGTAGCCCATAATGGCTTGACATACTGTAAAGTTCAAATTTAATGTTAGAATACAACAAGTTATGGTATGGAGTTGTTGAAATATTTCGTTACACGTTAAAAATCTAAAATTTGGTTGAGTTATATTTTTGACAGAGGGTTATTTTTAGTTTTACTTTGGTTTTAAATATAAAGATACTAATGTTATAAAAATTATTTTATATTAAATTAATTATTTAAACATTTTTTAACGTAAATTTTATGATAATATATAAATAATTAATATTTTTTTTTTTTAGAAAATAAGTTATTATATACGGATATTACATACGGATTTTTTGTATGTAATTTATATATGGATATTACATACGGATTTTTTCGTATATAATTTATATACGGATTATCCGTATATAATTTATATACGGATTATCCGTATGTAATTTACATACGGAAAAATCCATATGTAATTTAGTTACGCCCCTTTTACATACGGATTTTTGTCCGTATGTAATCCGTATGTAAGATTATTTTATATACAGATTTTGGTGGTTATATACGGATTTTGACCGTATGTAACTGCGATTTTTCTTGTAGTGATTAACAGAATAGTTTATCATTATTAGTTGAGAAAACTTTGATTAATGTCGATCCCAAAATATAATAAGAAAATAATGTTAATTGACAATTGTTGAAAATAATATTAATTATGGTCGATTAAAAATTATATATGATAATAGAAATTTTATGTATCATCTAGTTAGACATGATTTAAAAGAACTAAATTTACCTCTTTTATTTTAAATGATTAAATTTATATCTAGGTTAATCAATGGATGTAATTTTTTCACATAATTAAAAACACGGCCACATCTACTATAGTTACCATTATCTTCCTCCTTTTCATCTTCACATGACCACTATTATTCCAACCTTTACACCACTTGCTCCCATTGTGTAGGCCACCTTCAAGATCCATTAAACCATTGAGTCACTCCTACTTACCGAGTTCACAAGAAGTGCGAACAGGAAGACGAACAACAACACACACGTTACACAAAACAATAAACAACCACCACAACAACATCAGATATGTCGCAGATCGCAACCCACAACACAAAACCACCACAAACATAAGCAGCAAGTGTAGATCTCTAGCTACCATACACTTTGCTACTGCAATCATGCTAAACATCCATAACCAGATCTACAACCACGAGCGGTCTACCAAAATGCAGTAGCCCATGAAATCAACCCATTACCACTATGTCACGTCATTGGTGAAACTGTGAGGGGCTGAAATTTTTGTGGTTGGAGAAAACGTGTGATGCTGAAGAAATGATGGTATAGTCGTTAGGGAAGGAAATCAATAACATAAAAACGAAAATGTAAAGGCAAGGTAAAAAAAAATGAAAATGTTTGTCTAACAAGGTTTTTTTTGTCAACGATTTGACAACGCTACGTGGCGGTTGTCCATTGGATGTTTTTAAAAAAATAAAAACAATACCCAAATGGTCAGGGGAGGGTATATTTGGAATGGAGAAAATATGAAATTTGGTTTCACACTTTCACTATTCATCCTTCTTTTTCAGTTTCGCATTGTGTCATCTCACGCTTGTTGTCATCTCTCGCTTGCTCGCATCTCTTGCTTGCTCTCATCTTTCTCCCTTGGTCTCATCTTTCTCTCTTGCTCTCATCTTTCGGTTGTTGTCATCACTCGCTTGCGACCATCTCTCTCATATTCGAAACCGTAATCGTTTTGCCCTAACGCCAGTGTCACTTGTTGTGCCCTGTCCTTGTCGTTGTCGTGGTGTTTTTTGGTAAGTAGAAGTTGGCGAACCCTACCCATGTTTTGGAGCATTGTTTTTAACGTGTTGCGCTAACCCTAACCATCTTCTCCACCATTGTTTTTGGTTTATCATATATCTGCAGGTTCAATGGCAGCCCAAAACCCAAAAGTAAGATGAAGTTTTGATTTTTTTTGTTGTTGTTGATTTGTTATCCTCTCACTGTTAAATATTTATAATATTTATTTAATGTTGTGTAGTGGCGCCTTCAAATCTCAATGGTTTCGTCAACCATTGTTCAAAGGAATCACTTACTCAAAGACGTTCATGTACAACGCTTACTCATACACCATTTATGTGCAAAATAAAGATGGAGTGTGGGTTCCCAAAGAAAACATAGCCAATGAACAACGTCAAGGCGGACAAGTCCAACATAATCAACAATAAAGTTCTTCTACAACACTAGATGATGTCATCAACCGCATCGAACAACTCCAGACATTCGTTGGTACAAGATTTGACGCCCTAGAATCGCGAGTTGGGAAAATAGAGGAACAACTGCAACACTCCCGAGCCCCCTATGATAACGAACCTCATAGTTAGAATTTGATGTTTAGTTGTATTGACTTTGAGTAGGAACATTTATGCATTACTGCATTGCTACTTCAATATTGTACTGTTTTCAAAACTCAAATGTTGTATGCAAATTTTAAATTTCCATGTTATGTGTTTGGTTGAAGGGTTTGCGTATTATGTTTGACAATATGTTAAATAGTCATATAACCGCGTCTTTAATGGACACCTAAAAGGCATAATCAATTGAAAATCGCTGCACTTTTGTGAAAAAAAAAATGGAATTGAACTAGGGCCACCCAGGTTACAACAGGTGGCTCCTGTAGTTCAATTACTTGTCCAAAACCCAAAATTATCTGTGTAATCGTTTACCAGGCTCTGGTAAACGATTACAAGGGCGTTTTTGGGTGCACAGGTTACAGGACCTCACCTAAGTGGCTGATATCAACCTGGGTGGTCCCCTACTCCATGATGGGCTTCCCCAAACATGACCTCCAAGCATATACACACACTTAAACAACAAATTCAACTTAAAAGCAATAAACTTGTGTGAAAAACTTATAGAAAGGGTTAGCAGTATTTTATAATAATCATATCCATAAACTTATAGAATTTGAATGGTAACAACAATTTATACCTTTGATGCAATACACATCTCATTTAATCATATTTAATAGACTATAAGCATAACTTATTCTAAACTCAATTTTATAATACTCATACTATAAGTCAATTACTCGTGATGTAATGCACCTATAATCATGAAATAAAACATCATAATCGACCTAATTTTACCAAGTCTCAATCCCTCATGCACCTATAATCATGAAATAAAACATCATAATCGACCTAAATTTAGCAAGTCTCAATCCCTCATGATAGGGTTAATTCACTTATAACTTGATCCCTTGTCGCACATCTCATCATAGGAATCTACTTCAACTCTTACCATCTAAACTTCATTCTTTATATGAGTTTGTGAATTTAGTAGATTTATGATGACTTCAAAATATGGAATACTACTTATTGCATAACACTAAATTAACTAATATGACATTCCTCCTTAGGAAAGATCATATCCGTACAATACACACAACATTCATGTACCAATCATTCCTTACTTTCAGTGTATCTTCAACCTTTTAAAACCATAACCATTCTATATAATTGATAATCCTCTTTATCCCTTCTCATTCATATCATATTTTTAAAACTACAACTATTCTATATAATTGATAATCCTCTTTATTCCCCTCTCATTCATATCATATTTCCATATATAATTTAAACAATTAATGCAATAGTTACATGGTACAAAAACCCCAACCGCAAAGTCATCATCTTTCAATGTATTCATCTTATTTCAACATTTTAAAACCATATTCTATTCAATATTAATCATTAAAATCCCATATTTCTAATCATCATACATCATTCAACCATTACAAACCCTCTCAATGAGTCTTCTTTTCGTTCAATGAGACACTTCTAAAGGTATATTTGCTTAGTAAATAGATGACTAGCCCAACGACTTAGATCATATAACTAATAACATTCAAAGTCGCCCAACAAACCAGGCTCGCTCAATGACAAAAAATCTCTTGCCTCTTTTTCTTTTTCGAAAATAACACTTGCATAATGACTCTTTTTACTCGCTCAACAACTCATACCTTAGGAGATTATTTAAATCAAACTCGTCCAACAAGCTCTGACTTACCCAATGAGTGAAAGGCTTTGTAACTCTATGTAATCCTACTTTTAACTTCGCTTAGCAAAGGTTTGGTTCATCCAACGAGTCTCTGTAAAATTAAAAACAAAAATATGCATATCGATTTATTTAATTGGCTATAATGGTGTTTTTATCCCTTGTCCAAGTCATAAATAATACCAAAGTAGTTCAAAATGAATCATTAGAATCAAATAATACAACCTCATATGTTCATTCTCAATATTCCACAAATCATATATGGATCTAAGTCATATTTTATGTTTTACAACACTTCAAAATAAATTTCACTCAACAATGTTCAACACATGTTAATCTAAATCAAGCAATTTAAATTTCAAACAGTCATATCATCTTATAAAAAATAATTCACACCAAATAATTATAATATATGATTTAACTAGTGATTTGTGGACCAACAATTTGACGAGATTAATAAGCTATTCTTTTCTAATAACATCCGATAAAAAGCACATTTAAGACTTTCTCTCAACTATTCCAACTATATAACAATAATTTTTTTCCATGTGGACTAATTAAGACGTAGCTTTATTTTCCACTAAAAGCTACCATTGTTTTAAGAAATTTCCTAGTCATAAAAATGAAGCAAACACAACACCAAAAGCAGTAAAAGAAAGTAAGAGAAACACACCTTTCAAGGAGAATGAAAAAAAAAAAAGGAAGAAAAGCTAAAAAGGGGAAAAGTTGGACAAATTTAAAAGTAATGAGTGTTGAAGCTCTTGATCCCAAATCTTACCATAATTTAAAGGATCTTTCTCTGTCACAGCACATTTGATCTTCACGGGCAGCCAAACAAAAATAGTTTGAAGGAAAAAGGTGGTCCACATGCCCACTTCCTCTTACTATGCTCCACCTCATCATCTAATCAATCATTGCTTTCTAATTCTAGTAGATCTAGGTTTTCCACTATCATAACCAATAATCCCTTTTGCTTCATTAAAAACATCTTCCTAATCATTTTTTTTCCAACATAATAATTATATTTCTCTTCTAATATTTACTTAGTTACTAATTATCATTACACAAAGATATTATATTCTTATATATAAGATTTTTTTTTTCAATTTGTTTTCATTTTCATCAACTTTTTTTTTTAAAAAAATTGTTTGATAGATTAATTACTTTAAATTATTAGAATTTTGACTACTTTATCTTATAAATTAACATATTAAAGTCACATTTTCTCTCTAAAGATTTACTTATGTGTTTTTGTTCTTTTTTTCTTTCTTTTTAATAAATTGTTGCACGTGATTGTTTATGAAATGTTAGTATTGATTAAGATGTCATAGTGTTAAAAAAAGTAAAAGAGAATTTGATAATGAATAATAATTAAACAAAATAATTTTTATAAAAAACAATAATAATAGAGATAAAAATTATAATTAAATAAAAAATTAAAAAAAAATTGAGTTAAGACATGCAAAGTGCTGTCATCATTATATATAAAAAATACATTCCAGGCTAAATAAAACAATATATCTCTTATGCATAAAATAATAAAGTAAATAATAATAATAATCAATTTATTAACATAAAATAAAATAAATAAAATTTAAAAAAAAATCACACATAATAAAAGTATTAGTAACTAAAATAATTCTTTTTAAATTATACTAATATTTCCAACACATAATTTGCAATGGGTAACCAAACTTCTAAAAAAAGAATTACTTTTTATATGATAACGTTTAAAAATGAAGATTATCATACAATATAGTCATTTACATTTAGATAAAAAAAAGTAATTTAAGAAATACAAAATTCTTAATATAAATTTAATATTATTTGTTAAATTAATAAATGGATAGTTAAGAAATACTACTCTATATACATTATAAAACCTGTTTATTTCATTGTGCTATTAGAATGTGGTAGTCTTTTACATTTGAAAACAAAACAAGTTCTTTCACTTGCTAATTTAGTGTATAAATTCCAATAATCAACCTACAACAATAATTTCCTTAACTGATAAATTTATCATAAAACAAAATAAACATGTTCATGTTATAATTATCTTTTTATTCTTAATATAATATATGTTATACGAGTGTATTGAAAAGGAGATTCTTTTAAAAAATACGAATACTAATAATATTTGAGTCTAATTATATAGAATATTGTAATATTTTTTTTATCAAAAATCTTAAAATAATAAATTAATACGTATATAACTTAGACACAAATTTAGATTCTCACCATGTTCAAGTTCAATTTTAAATTCCCAATTTGCTGAATAATATTAGTAAAATGTGGTTCATTAATTTTTATTATTCTTTGAAACATAAAATAAGCTGTCTACCATACCAAAGCTGGAGATTATCCACTAAAAATTAAAGTCAAGAATCCAAAGGTCAATAATAATGACAAATTATATTAAATAGTTATTATTGGTGACGTATCTTACAGTGACCTAGTTATTATTAATTATATATTTTTATGCACTACTTGTTCAACTGTCAAATTACGTGTTTCACTAATATAAAATGTTGCAAAACATAAATAATAGTATCAAATGTTGCTGCATGAGGATGAAGACAAAAGCAACAATTAGGTAAGGTGAACACAAAGAACCAATTTTTTATTTTGTCATTAAATGGATAAAAGGTACAACAATTATATTCTTTTCCTTAAATGTGGTGTGACCATTTTATTATAAACTATATAATAATATTAATATATTTTATTTTTAATATAACAAAAAAATTACATTTTAAGTGTAAATTTTTTAATTTTATTAGTTTTGTTTAAATTTATATTGATTGAAGTAATTGAAAACATGTTTGATATTTAGTAATTGTAATATATATTTATTAAAACACAAGAAAAACTAATACTGTTATATAATTAATTTTGAAGAAATAATTAAAAAATTTAAATTAAACGAGAAGCAAATCAAACAAATACTAAATATTAAACAAAATTACTAAAATTAAAAATTTACATACTAAAACTGTAATTGTAATAATCTCAAAAATAGGAGTAAAGGGAGCTAATGGGAGTATTAAGCTACTAAACCAAATTTTTATAATTTAAAGTATATTAGCAATGGGAATATAAACATTTTAGAACATATTTGGTTCATTGCTTAAAACACCTTCTCTTTCTAAAATCCTATTCTCCAACTTTCTCCACCATCTTTCTAGAATTCCTTTTCACTAAATCATCGAATTCACAATCAGGAGAATCTTAGACAATCTGGGTGTTGTGGGCTTCAATTCAACCAAATAATTAGGTGTTTTCATTCAGTAAGCGTTTTTCCTCCCCCTCCGTGTTTCTCTGAATTGTGATCATGCAACGTTCCTACTTGCATGTGTCTATCCTTTCTTTCCTTCAAATTCCTAGCTCAATAGAAGTTTAAGAACTGTTCTTCATCATAAATTGATGATCTGTAGGTGGTCTAGCACTTCTATAAAGAGCAAGTGAGCTGAAAAGGGGGTTTTTGTTTACTGCACTGCTTGAACAGAGGTAAGGGGAGCTGAGTTTTTGTTTTTGTTTAGTGAACTAAGATATCATGAATTAGATTATTGTTTAAAGATGTGCAATAATGTGTATGTTAAACTGCTTTGTATGTGAATACTGTATGAACTGGAATTGATGATGTTGTGTGTTAGCTCTAGTACCCATTGTGTATAAATTGTTGAAACTGTGATTTTAGTTTGGAGGTGATACGTTGGTAAAAATTAGTGTGTTGAGGGTATGAAAGTCGTTATACAAGTTGTTGGTTAGGGAATTAGTAAATTACAGGGTCCTGAAACACTCGTAAGAGGAATTGAGATAGCAATTTGGAGCAACTAGGGTCTAGTGTGTAATTGGGCTATTTGGACAACTTAGGCAAGTTAATTATAGCCTGTTAAGACTATAAAATTTGTGAAAATGAGGTTCTAAATGGTAGAAGTGGAGTTGAGTACTTAGGTTGAGGGAAAACTAGTGTTTTTGAGTGAATTATAGGAAGTGAAAGGGTGTTTTTGAGTAACTAAGGTCAAGGGCTAATTTGGGTTGTTGGGACAGTTTGGTTAAGTCATGTGAGACTTGTTAGAAGTGCTAAAGTGGTCAAAAACATCTAATTGGTGAATTCAAATTCAGGTCTCTAAGTTATTGAAATTGGGATTTTTGGGAGGAAATCTGTGCATAAGCACTAAAGAATGATATTATAAATGTTTAAAACTATCTAGGTAAGTTTAATTAAGCTTACACAACGATCTAGAATCATTAGAAGTTGGGAAAGAGGTCTAGAGCGAATTTTGGGGTGTTGGGTTGCCAAAATCTGTAGAATTTAGCTTCCCCTGCAGACAAATTCGCTTAGCGCACAGGGGGGATGCGCTGAGCGAATTATGTGTGACAGATTGAGTGTTTTTGATGTTTTGGGAGTTCCAGACATCCGCTTTGGACGTTCTTTAGTTCGTTCTGGGAGTTTTTGACCCTTCCGAAACTGTTGGTGATGGTTTCAAAGTTGTTTTCCTTGTCTAAGTATGAGTTTAAGGGGTATTGGGTTGTTTAGTGGTTCTTCTTGGACTATTATTGTTTGTTAATGTATATTGAATGCTTTCATGCGATTTTTGATGACTTGTTGGGTTGTTTGTGGTCTTTTGAAGTATAATTAATATTATACATATGTTTTTGTATGCAATGTAAAAGTGAAAGGTTATATGTATATGATTTCATATGGATTCAATGTGATAATATTATGGTATTTGCTTGTTCATGTCTTGACTTAAGTTTTAAAGTGACAGTATGGTTGATGGACGTAATTCCATGATCCTCAAGGGAGGTTACATGGTGGTGTCCTGTGGTTTGTTGTGATTGACCGTATGAATGGCCAGAGTGTCCTTATGGGGTTTATCCTAACATTCTAATGATCATCCATGCTCAAGTAGAGAGTGATGAGTCATGTGGTGAGAATAGCAGGAGGTCCTAGCCCATAAGTTCTTGGGTGAGTTATAACGGACTAACCTCGGGTGGCAGCTAATGGTTTTCCAGTTACTAAACCACCCGGGTGCACAAACCCCTGAAACTTGACATTTCATACTAGTCCGGATGATCAAATCACATGGTCAGTCATTGGTATCAACAAAATGCATTTGGTCATAGTCTGTATTGTGTTATGATCCTTGTATGCTTGACATACTTGATTGATAACATGTTTTTTATACCTAGCTCACCCTTGTTTGTTTGTGTTGTGTGTGTATATCTTTCTTTTGCGATGATCATCCACTTGGAGCAAATGTTAAAGAGATTCACCTGGAGCAAGAGCTTGAGGACGATGATGTTGCAACTTAGTTTTCTTAGGAATTCCTTTCTTTGTTGAATCTATGTATCTTGAAATACTCTTTTGTAAGTAAAGTTTTAAATTTATTGTCAATTTTGGATGATTGTAAACTTATAACTTTATCTTCCTTCTTAAACTGTTTTATCATATTATAATGTTTAATTGGAATGTTACAGTAATTTTATTTTATTAGATTAAAAATGAAATTTTTTAATATTAATTATATTAAAATAATAATTTATCTATTTTTACATCTTTAAATAATAAATAACAATTTTTATTTTTTAATTAAATGAAATTATAATTGATTTACATATTTGAAAATCAATGTATTCATTTATCTATTAATTTCATTCATATAAAATTTGCTCACTGTAAGTAAATCAATGTATACAATTATATTAAAATCAGTCGTAAATTGGGAGTCAATTTGATTTATCACATGTTTAGATTAAGTTGGATTGAAAAATAAATTAATATTTTGATATGAATAAATTTTGAGCTTAACTTACTAAAAACTTAACTCATTCAATTAAAAATTTGTCATAAGTTAGATTCACTCATTAATTCACCAATTTATAATAAATTGTGTTACATTCAAATTTTTTCAAGTTACTAAAAAAAAAAAAGCCGAGTTTAACCGAATAGCTAGTTTTTACAACACTACATTCACAAGTATAAACTTTGCAAGTTATGATAAAGTTTAGAAAATGAACTTTGCAAGTTATGATAAAGTGTAGAAAATGGAAAACTATAGACCTGACAATTCTATGAACGACGCCTTTTTTATTTATTGTTTGCTATACTAATATTATAATTTAGTTGGAGCACAATTCTGAATGATTTATATACATATATTGAATAACATTTACGTTATCGAAACAAATTAAAATGAAATATGTTTCTTCCAGTAATATATAAATATACAAATAACAAACATTTTGTGTTGTAAAAAAACATAAATTGCTAGTTTAATAGAATAAGATTTAAATTTAAAAAAAAAAATAATTTTGTGGATATGATAAAAGAAAACAAAGTTTTTTTTTTTTTTTTCAAGAGAATGAAGCTTTAATCACAAGGACTTTTGGCTCTTCTGTCTTTGAAATGTGGTGCTGTGAATGGCCAAAAATGATTGAAAATTTTGATTTAGATTTATTTGCATTGAGGTTGATAATAAGAGAGACTTGTGAGGTAGCATTCTTGGAGTCACTGTCACGTGGCTTTTGGATTTGCGACCCCACACCACAACACAATCTGCGTAACCGTGTTCCTGACCCCATTGAAGCCTAGCCTATGCAGACACGCCACACAAAAACACACCCTCAATTCAAACATGTTATACTAGGTTGAAAATTCATCAATGTTTATTGCCTTCTACTCAGAAGAAGAAAACGCGTTCAGGAGGGAGACGATAACATGGGTACTGTTCAAACAAGGCAAAGAAAAGGTATTTGAAGTTTGAGGTCTGAGGGAGGACCCTTTCGTTCTTCTTTCTCGTAGTGGTGCTTTGGGTGCTCCACTACGTCAACAAAATCTGACAACAACAGAATCTTCATAGATTGTGGGGAACAAAAGTACCATAGATAACCATACTGTTGAAAATTGAAGAAGGAATATTGAGTGTTTTTATTGAGCCAGAAATGTGATGCAGAGATTGACACTGTTATGTGATCTGGGTTTTATGCTGTCACGAGATTTTGAGGTGTGACACCTCAGGCATTGGTTTCTTGGTTGGTAAAGTTTGGTGACTATTGCAGTAGAACTATCTTCATTCAAAGTTTTCATCTTTGCTTCAGGTCTAAGAATTTCGGTTGTTATTATGGGATCTCAAGTTTAGACCTTTGCTTTGTGCTGAGATTGACACGTGATATGTCCGCAGCGTCGCCGTCTGCGGCGGCATCTCCACCGCCACAAACACCACCCTCCTCCAACACTAGTCCCTCACCGTCCAACGCCACCACTCCTCCGCAGCAACAAACCCCTTCTTCCACTTCTCCGCCACAACAAGCAGAATCTCCGCCTCCGCTAATCCCGTCTCCGGCGGCTCCGCCGCCTACTCCGCCGTCACCGCCACCTAATTCTTCACCTCCCCCCGTGTCTACAACACCCCCTCCATCAGTCACTCCATCATCACCACCGCCATCTTCGCCGCAGCCATCTCCTCCACCGCCACCCCCTCCATCAGTCCCTCCATCATCACCACCGCCATCTTCGCCGCAGCCATCTTCTCCACCGCCGCCTTCTTCCGATGCACCGGCACCGGTGCCACCGAGCTCTCCACCGCCACCACCACCTTCAGCACCAGTTCCATCAAGAAGCCCTCCGCCACCGCCACCACCATCAAACCCTCCTAATAGCTCATCTCCACTACCACCGCCACAACCATCAGCATCAGCTCCCCCACCTAACAACACCCAAACACCGCCGCCGCAGCGAAATTCACCACCACCTCCGGCCACCACGTTGCCACCAGCCTCGCCACCACGAAATTCACCATCTCCTCCGGCTGCACCGCCCCCTAGAAACTCAACTAGGTCACCACCGCCACCTCCGGCAGCGGTGCATGCGCCGTCACCGAGGTCATCGCCACCTCCAGCACCTGAACCATCCAACCCACCTTCTAGGATTAGTCCTCCTCCCACACCAAGTTCCTCCCTAGCTCCCCCTTCAAATTCTACGCCAAGCTCATCACCACCTTTAGTTACTCAATTGGCCCCGCCACCGCCATCCCCGTCAAAAGTTTCATCGCCCCCATCCCCTACTCCGAACCCGACAGCAGAACCAGGCTCTCCTGGAGGTACAATCAGCACTGGTGGTGTAGTGGCTATTGGTGCGGTGGCTGGATTTCTGCTACTTGGCTTCATTGGTGTTCTTATATGGTGCATGAGAAGGCAAAAGAGAAAGACTCCTTTGAATGGTGGTTATGTCATGCCATCCACTCTTGCCTCCTCTCCTGAATCAGGTAAAAATTCGCATCTTTTTTCCTCAGTTCAAATTAATTTATATGCCTCAGCTTTTGGTTAAGTTAGATCAGAGAATTTCTGAAAAAAGTTTAGCATTTAAGTTAATTCAAGTGTGTGACTTTGTGCAGATTCATCGTTTTTTAAGACACACTCCTCAGCTCCTCTTGTGCAAAGTGGCTCTGGCAGTGATATTGTGTACACACCATCTGATCCTGGTGGACTAGGCCACTCAAGGTCATGGTTTTCATATGAAGAACTGATGAAGGCCACAAATGGTTTCTCAAGTCAAAATCTTTTGGGTGAGGGAGGATTTGGTTGTGTGTATAAAGGGCACCTTCCTGATGGAAGAGAGATAGCAGTGAAACAACTGAAGATTGGCGGAGGTCAGGGAGAGAGAGAATTCAAAGCTGAAGTGGAAATTATCAGTCGTATACATCATCGCCATTTGGTTTCTTTAGTGGGATACTGCATTGAAGACAGCAGAAGACTACTTGTCTATGACTACGTTCCTAACAATACCCTTTACTTCCATCTACATGGTAAAATCCATCTCAGTGATAAAGGGATGATTCAGTTCAGTTTGATTATCTTTGATTGTTGACTGAAATTGTGATCTTCAGGGGAAAACCAGCCTGTGCTAGAATGGGCAAACCGTGTCAAAATTGCAGCTGGTGCAGCCCGTGGACTAGCATATCTCCATGAAGACTGTAATTATCAATCCTTATTTTGTTTTTCCCAGTCTTGAATTGCACGTAAATTCCTAAAATCTAGTCAAATATGGATATTTTTTGTGACATGGATCAATTTTAGAACTCAATGGCATCAACTGATGCATGCAGCTGACTCATCTAATGCTTAGAGATGTTGTATTATTATTAATCCTGTTGAATGTCATGGACATTTCAGGCAACCCTCGGATCATTCACAGGGATATCAAGTCGTCAAACATTCTTTTAGATTTCAATTATGAAGCTAAGGTATCTGTCATTCTACTTATTCAAAAAGCTTGTTCTATTTGTATCAATCAAAATCTTATACTACAATTTTTAATGTCAGGTCTCAGATTTTGGGCTAGCCAAATTAGCGCTTGATGCAAATACGCATATTACCACGCGTGTCATGGGAACTTTTGGGTGAGCATTCATTGATATGTCTCCAAACTTCTCTTTTCTTTTTCCATTCAGACTATTAAGAGCAAAATGTGTATTAACATTGATTTCCACCCTTATGTAAGGTATGTTGCCCCTGAATATGCTTCAAGTGGTAAATTGACTGAGAAGTCTGATGTATATTCTTTTGGAGTCGTGCTTTTGGAGCTAATTACCGGGCGGAAGCCGGTAGATGTATCCCAACCTTTGGGAGATGAAAGCCTGGTTGAATGGGTATATAAAGATGCTTCTTTTTCTAGTATTGCTTTGCTATCATTTTGTGAATCTTGAGAGAGAAGCCTAATATCAGTGTCTATTAAAACGTATGTTTGGGGTTAAAGTCTATTTCTTGA
Source organism: Vigna radiata var. radiata (assembly GCF_000741045.1). Classification (NCBI taxonomy): domain Eukaryota; kingdom Viridiplantae; phylum Streptophyta; class Magnoliopsida; order Fabales; family Fabaceae; genus Vigna; species Vigna radiata. The sequence continues at coordinate 457,686 of NW_014543126.1, read as the reverse complement.
TTTTGCTTTTCTTCCCTTCGGAAATTGCATCACTTATCATAGTTACTGAAGTATGATAAGGATGACAAAAATGCTTACTATTTGCAAAACTTGTAGAACAGCCATGGTTTCAATCAAGCTAAAAGAATGGAATGTATTGGTTTCAAGTGTAGCATGCATAATGTAGTTCACAGTTTTGTATCTGAAACTTTCATGGCCCTTCATAATTCAATTAAATTATGACTTGTTTTGCCTTGAATCTTGCTGAAGAAAGATGAAGAACTAATGTCACTAGAAATTGCAGTTCTACCTGTGAAAAAGAACATTTCGGTTGACATGGTCGAGGTGTGTTTGTGTCAATAGTTGCATGCATGAACGAAAGCATAAAATTATACAGTTTAATAGCCAGAAACTGTCTAAACTTGTAAAATTCAAACATATTGATACAACTATATTTTTCAGGCTCGGCCTTTACTAAGTCATGCAATTGATACTGAGGAATTCAGTAGTTTGGCAGATCCAAGGCTAGAAAAGAATTACATTGAGAGTGAATTGTATTGCATGATTGAGGTTGCTGCAGCTTGTGTGCGGCATTCAGCTTCAAAGAGACCTCGCATGGGACAGGTAGACATTAGATGTTGGAAAAACTGCAAAATTTTGTTTTGGATTATACCAACAAGTAAATGCACAAAGTACTGACATGGTTTTCCTGAATTGTTATGTTTCATAGGTTGTTAGAGCTTTTGATAGCTTAGGAGGTTCTGATCTAACTAATGGAATGCAACTTGGCGAAAGTGAGGTGTTTGACTCTGCACAACAATCTGAAGAAATAAGATTATTTCGGAGAATGGCATTTGGTAGTCAAAATTATAGCACAGATTTCTTTAGCCGTGCTAGTTTGAATCCATGAAAGGGCACTGTGTACATAATGGAAGAGCTTATTTCAAAGATCTTGTGAAGCTGAGTCAATGGCTGGCTCTGGTTGAGCTTTTGTTGCTTGCAGATATGGCTAAGGTGCTTGCATTCTTGCTTTTGATTCTGAAATTGACAGCATCATTCTTCTACCTGAATTTCATCATTCTTTTCATTAGCTGGTTCTTTTGGCAGCAATTTTGGCTTTGTAATTAGAATTTGTAAAAAGTTACCTTCTACAACACTCACCATTACAATGATTAACATATTAGTTGATTTGTTATGTAATGATAGAATAGATGTGTGACTATCTTTTTCGTGTCTTCTACATGTTATGAATTTCTGATTAGAGAACAAGAAGCTTTACGTTTTTTGCATGAGACTGAAAGGTGGGAGGGAATGGACTTTGTTGTGACATTGCACTGATAATGAGTGACAATTTAAAAAGAACTCATTGCTATTGATGAAGTAGGTAAGCTAGTAATTATAGACTATTAGCACTTTCTATCTATGATATTTATTGATGTATTTTTGGACACGTAAAAAGAACAAAATAAAATGAGTTTTTTTGTTCAATTTGTAAGAAAACTTTAGATAAATTATCATCATAATGACTACAAATTAATTTGTTTAAATTATGTAAAATTTAATTGAATTTAACTATTCTATATGAATGTTTATGCAAACATTGTTTTATCACGGGAATCAAAGTGAGTCCACTTCAATTACATAAGATGATTTATATAGATTGAAATAAAAATTAGTCAATTGAACTCAATTCAATTAATTGATAAGTGACTTAGAAATTTTGTAATTTCAACGGATTAAAAATTTAAATACGATGACTCATTTAAGTATATGTTATTTTTTTTCAAACTTGTTTAATAAATTTATTGTAACACGAAGAAGCTTGTGAAATTGAGCTAAGAAACCAATTAAAATAGCTGCACTGCATCATATTATTTTGTATTATGTTGAAATCCACACTAAAGTTTTAGACACGGTAATTGAGTTTACTCATTCAATTCTCACTCGGAGTTGGTTGATCAGGCAATAAATTCTTGCTTCATGCCAAAGTCTTCTTTTCAGGGTTAGGGTCAAAGCTCTTAGTTTGCTATAGGTTCTAGAATAGTAATTATTAAAAGCATCAAATTTGATGATGCCATCTTCTTTGTTTTTTATCTTCTGCTTATATTAGCTTTGAATGCAAGAATTGTTGCCTCAATGTTGGGATTCATTTTTGTTTACGAAGAATTATGGTTAAAACAATTACCTTGGCTTTATATATATATATATATATATATATATATATATATATATATATATATATATATATATATATATATATTAAGTTTAGCTTATGTTATGAGTAGAGTTTAGTGATTTTTTTTTCACATTTGTTTAGTTTATGTGCATCTAATAAAAAATAAAAACTAGTCAAGTTTACCATGAACAGTGTAATTATCTATGCTTTATAACTTTGGCATTTTGTTAATTTTTTTGTTTTATTTCACCTATTATGTAAAAAAGTATCTGCTTGTGCAAATAGGTTTTATGCAATTCTCAATTACGAGATAATTAAGGAGTAAGAACTTATGTTGTTAAATAAAGTTAACAATGTACGATATTACTTTAAAGGAATAAAAACTATTTACAATATTACTCTAAAGAAATTAGATGACAATATCTCCTCCATCAAGTGCTTGTTCTAGAGTAACCTCTTCTTCCTCTGCTCATACCCATAGAATGATCATCGCAAAGGAAAGAACACAACAACATACAAGCACAAGCACATATGAAAAGGTAAGCTAGATATAAAAAGATTCATGCAAAGTTATAATACATTAAACACCACAATGCATACACATATAACAATTAACTCAAACATCCTAAACATGTTAAGACTTAGACTGGACTATTCAGATTTAGAATGATTGTCGAGCTATGGTGGGTTGTGCACTTGTGGTGGCTTCTACTGCTTTGCAAAGCCATTGTCAATGGGTTTCACCCTACTACACTCATAAGGTTAGTATGTTCCACGCCTTGGATTATACTGGAAGTACCCAAGACTAAGACCTCCTACTACTCTTCACAACATGGATCAATCTTCTCTACTTAAGAATGAAAAACCATTAGAGTTTCAAGATAACCTCCAAGACTGAGCTCCTGCATTAATTCTAAACATACTTCAACCTCACCAAGAGGTTCCAACTTGGAACTTACTTTCATGACTTTGAAACCATACTTAGAATCATATACTTTCACTTTGAATCACAACACATAACTTTGATAATCATATAATCTCATAAATTCTTATACATCATCCATAATGAATCAAAACACAACTCTAAGCTATCAAGCAACAAGAATGGAAAGAACAAAACAAATCCTTGAACTAGTCGCTTAGCGACCAAGCTCGTTAGGCAACCACAGGTTTTCTCGCTCAGCAACCTAGCTCGCTATGCATACAGAGACAATAGTCCAGACCCCAAAACCTCTCGTTGAGCGACTCAACACACTATGTGAATAAACTGACAGTGATCCAGACCCCTTAAACCTCTCGCTAAGCAACTCCACTCGTTAGGTAAATACATAGACAGTGGTCCAGACCCCCAACCTCTTGCTCAACAACCCAACTCAACTCCAAAATCTTCCAAACTTCACTTTATGGACTCAAATTGAATTATCTAGGTTGTTTTTAAATGAGTTAGGGACTCCACCAAGTCCCAAAAGACTTATGAACTCCAACCAAAATGACCAATTTTGAATATAACTCCCAATTCAAGTTTTCACTAGTCCAAACCTCCAAAATTGAGTTCTACCAAGTTGAACTCTACCTAATCACCACGACATACTCATACTTCAAATTTCTTCCATTTTAATTACTATAACAGCTAACAAAACATCCCCTAACAGACCACGATTGCATCAAACCAAATTACCAATCCAATTTCTTACTGTAGTACCTAACACCTTAATTTTTCTTACCCAAAAGTAATACCAAAACTTCAGAGCTTTCAACCATTATACAATAAACCTTACTACACCTATTCCAAACAAAATTATGATAGATTAACATCAAATAACAGACCATTAATCATTCAATACAATTCAAAAATCACAGTTCATCACCACACAATCAAAACATCCAAATTGAATAGGCTACACCTAACATAAAGCAGAAAGTTCATTCAACCAGTTCAATATTCATAAAATCTTCAGACATGCACAATTAATCATCAATTAAAGAAAACTCTAGCTTCCCTTACCTCTATAAAACTTCCACCGTTCTAGAAAACCCAGACAATTGGTTCCACCGCAAGGAATCTCTAGAAAACCTACAAATCACCGATTGACGATTGGAGACAAACCTTAGAACCTAAATTGAACCAAGAATCAAGGAAAGGTAACTCTTAACACATGAAAAACAGATTTCACTTTGCATGATCAAGAGTCAAGAAAATACCAAGAAAAATGGTGAAAACTTATTTGCTTTAAACCACAATTTAATCGGGTAGATAGGTAGACCTTGACGTCGTGATTGTCTAGATACCTCCTACGTCAAATAAATTACTTGATATCAAGAATACTTAGAGAGAAGTGAAAGGAACAGAGAGAAAGAGTTTTAGAGCGATAGAATATTTTTAAGTAATAAGACGAGTTTATAAAATTCTATTTTATATTATAAAATTATTTTATAATAAAATACTCGGTCTCACTATTTTAATACACTTACCAACTCTAATACTCTATTTTTAGTTTATTACAAACATACCTTTTCATAAATGTTTAAAGAAAAGAAAAAGAAAAAGTTAAATAACTTTTTATAGGCTAAAATTATATTATAAATAATTTAAATCATATAATATTTTTTTTATTTATAATTTGTATATAAACTAATTTTAATTGATTTTTTTTCATTCACTATTTCATAATTACTTGACCATTATTTTGTTTTATCATTTTTTTGTCTTATAGTGTTAAAAGATGTGAAATTTTATTATTTTATATTAATTATAAAATCTCACAGTTTAGTAAAATAATAAACAAAAAAAATTAAATAATAAATATTTAATTGAAAAATATAAAAAAATTTAAATATTCAATAAAAAATTAATAAAAACTTAATAAAAATATACAAACTTATCGTGAACTTAAAATTTATTCAAACTTTTAATTTTAAATTTTATTTTACTTTTATTAAAATCTTGTAAAAACATGTCCAGAATTATTTTAAAGAGAAAACATATTGATATAAATAATGAGCCTTACGGTTAATAAACAATATATTTCAAATTCATTTCCTTCTTTTATCTATAATTTAATAATTAAACAAGCTGCGCACCTTTTTTTTTTTTTTTCTATTTAACTCATTGTCATCATTATTGAGCACATCTCTCTTATGTAAGTTATTCTACAATCACTCATCCCTACATGTTTTTGTAACAACACCCAAACTCCTAGCTTTAAAATAGTATGTTACAGTCTCTAATTTCTTTAATTCTCTCTTTTTAATGAAATATAAAATATAATCCAATAATAATTTAGCCATAATAATATATGATAGTGAAAATTAGAAAAGTAGGATTTTTTGGAATTTTCTGATAATTAACTTACAAATTATGTTAGTCACAAAAGTATGTAGAATAAGTTAGAAATTTTGTCGGACTTTATTGGGTCAAGAGAATGTTATTAGAAAAAGAAAAATAATCAATTCGGTAACATCTTTATTATTCAAAATCTGTCGAAAGCAACAGATAAAGATAGGAAAACTACTCGAGAAAAATATTATTCCTTTGATGAAAATCTACTCGAGAAAAATATTATTAAAAATCTGTCGAAAGCAACAGATAAATATTTTCTTTCCTTGTGCACACCGACCACATGGTCTTTTTGTAAAGTTTTTGGTTTATTTTATAAACTCATGGGAGTTGCTCCCTCCACCATCTCAAATACAACTTACACTTCCACATTATTTTTTTTATTCCAAAAATACATTACTTTGATTTAATTTTATTTTTTATTTTTAAAATCTTAAATCTCTCTACACCCCGCATCTGTCACGTCAGCTTTACCTCCTATTCTACACAGAAACCTTAATTCCATCACCACCAATCTTGTCGTCGCTGCCACCAACCTTGCCGTCGCCAAACCCTATCTTCACCACAATCAACCTCATCTTCAACCATCACCGCGAATCCTCCATTGACGCCGCCAAATCCTAACGTCGTCACCATCCTCACCACCAGTCCTCAGCGAGCCGCCTCCGCCATTAAAGCACCAGCGCCTCTCCATGAGCTACTCGCACCAGGCCGCACCATGAGAACCACTTTGCATCGACGTCACACCTTCTACAACAGTGAGATCATCTTCTTCACCAGAAACCTCCATTGCGAAACCTTCACCAACCTAAATATCTCTGTTGCGCAACTGTCTTCTTCTCCATCAGCTCCTCCCTCGCGTCTTCATCTTCAACCCTACACTCAGAAAAACCAACCCAAGAACCCCAAATCAAACCCTGAACAGAACCCTACAAACCCAATGTCGTCGTTGTGACTCACAAGACCAGCAAGAAGAAACCAAAGCAAAGCCAAAACCCAATCGCTCTCGTGACGGTCAGGATTGACGAAAGGAAGGCCGGGGTTGGGATGTCATTTTCGCCATTGAGGAGTGTCGCCGACGTCGAAAAGTCACCGAAATTAAGAGGGTCACCAGAGAAAAAAGGAGCAACCACTGAAGTTTTCTCTGATACTGATGAAGAAAGAGATTGTGGAGAATTTCATGAATTTGAGGAGGAGACCCTTTTCCCTTGTCAGCAGTTGTCCGAGGTTAGTGCTGATTGCTACAAGGTTCCTGATGAAGCTGAGACTAGCAAGTATGCACAATTCTTTTACAAAGTTTTTTGTTTGCTTTAATAACTCTACTCGTTCGATTGTTATTTGTATTTTGTGTGTGGGGTTTGATTTGGCAGAGGTAGCATTGAGGTTGGCGAAAGGCATTTTGATGTTGGTTGCGGAGGATGCATACGAGGCTAATGGAGGATTTCATGGATGGATGGAATTGGTGGTGTTTCCCAGGAGTAGTTGGTCGTGTATCTTAATATAGTTTAATTTTTCTAGTGCACCCTCCATTCATAAACGGATTTCGATATCCGTTTGTGCTTCAATGGATGTTGATATCCGTTTAAGAATTCAACGTATATTTATATTCGCTTAAATATTATTAAAGGATAAAATAGGAATTGGAAGGTGCATAGAGTATTATGTGGTGGTGGAGGGAGTAACACCCTTAACTCATTGCTCGTTTTGAGCCATCCCTGGCCTATAATTAAAAACTCACCCGTTGTTGTTATTTTTGTTCATTTTCTCCACAACAAGGAGTTTTAATAAGTATTAAGATCTGGATAAAAAGTAGGAATAACTTCATGTTGTATATAAGTTGTATGTGCATAGTTTTTTTATCTTTCGCCTTTTCATTCTATCATACTTTTATCATTGAAAAAAAGGGAATTTATGAAGACATGGTTATATCTAATTATCATACTAGGTTGGTCGATGACATAATAAAAGTAAGAATTATTATGACATAATTTTGGAGACATATCATAATATATTAACATGGTGACATAATTGAAATTATATTTAAAACATGTTATGACAAGTATAGGAAGACTTGTTACAGTAGACATTTTTTATGGTTGTTAACTTAGCACTTATCATAATAAATGGAACACAGTAACAAACTCAAAATTATGTTGAAAAGATATTATGACTGATGGTAAAAAACTAATTAGAATAATCGATTATTTCACTTCATAATCGACTATTTAAGTAAGAATTTTATCTTTGTCTAAAAATTCTTCGGAATAATCGATTATCAAGTGAAATAATTGATTATCTCAAAAGCAAATCCAAAGAAATGGCCAAAAAGAAAGCCTAAATGACATGAGAAATTGGACAAAATACAAGACCTAAAGAAAAGACTTATGTACATATTTATAAGGTTCAAGAGAAGGGAAGAACAAGCTTGAAAACACCATCTTCCATAAGAATAGAAATCCTTAAAGTCCTTCTTCTTCTTCCATTCACCAACAATGGTTCAAGTTGTAGCTCCCTAGATGGATCTTTATCAAACTCCCTAGATGGGTTTCCATCATGTTTGGTTTGGTAAGTTTAGCTTAATTGTTCAAAAGTTTGAGCTGAAATGTAGTGAAGCAGATCATTCAATTTTTTATTGCCACATTTCTCTTAGAAATGTGTTTACTTAATAGTATATGTTGATGATATAGTTATTACAAAAAATGATTTTATTAGAATATCCTTAATTGAAGGAGTACTTATGTAAACATTTTCAATCCAAGGATCTTAGGAGCTTCAAATACTCTTTGGGTATTAAGATAACTTAGTCAAGAGATGGTCTTATAACCTCTAAAAAAAATATGCTTTTGATATCCTACAAGACATAGGTATTATTGACTATAGACTAGTAGGTAGTCTTTTGGACCTAAATAAAAAAAATAATGACAAAAGAAAGTGAATTATTCTTTAATCTAGAAAGATATAGGAGGCTAGTTGAAAAACTAATTCATCTTATTATTACGAGGCCTAATTTCTCTTTTGTAGTTGGAGTTGTTCGTCAGTTCATACAGGCTCTATGTATTTGTCATTGAAATACTATCATTCATATTCTAAGGTACCTAAAAACTGATCACCACTTGAATACCTCAATTCGCCAGGACACTCATGAAATGGATGCAGCGGAAAGATGAAAATAGAGGAGGTTTGGGTGTGATTGAAGAAAATGAAATCAATGGTAGTGAATTATCCCTGAAAGGCAAAACTTATCTAAGGGAAGGAGGCTAGAGGAGGCTTAAGAAGCTCTCAAGCAAGTGACTATTAAAAGAGGAAAGGTTGGAGTAATCTTAACAACATTTCTTTATATTCTCAAAAGTTATGTTTACAAGGGTTGAGCACTGAATTTATAGCACATTCAGCCTCTAATTCGACCCTAAACTACTCTCCTTATCATCAGTCATGATTCAAGGATCACGGGACATGTGGTTTTGCATGAAAAACTCATTAAATATGTGAGGAAAATGAGCAAAACATGTTGATGGAAACTCCTAACACGGGCACTAAGCACGAGAGGCAACCATTAGGCGAAAGGTAACTTGCTAGGGGCTAGACAAAAAGCTTTGGATTCATGCGAGAAGTATGTTGAGGCACTCTGTAAAAGTCTGCACTGAGCGACGTTTGATGTAGCTAAGCAAGATCTCACTTAGCGATGGATGTTCCAATTTCTAACGTAGTGTGATCGACCCTTCTCTTGCTATGGACTCTTCCCAACCTTCTTGAACCCTTTGATCCATGTTCCTTGTGATGGGTCCATGGTTTGGACCCAAGTCATAAAAAAAGGCTTAAGGATAAGGCCTACTATATCAAGATAAAAGAAACATCTAAGTTATTGGATATGGTAATATTGATTGGACATGTTCTTCTACTGAAAAACTACAGGATATTGTATTTTCGTTGGAAGAAATATTATTTCCAAAAAAAAATTGAAGTGTCATGAAGAAGGACAATGACATTTTACATGTGAACTTATACGGGTGAAACAATTTCTTTAAAAGCTTAACTTTTGTAAAATCCAAACCATGAAGAAGTATTGTGATAACTAAATTACTCTCTACATTGCATCGAATCCAGTACTCTACAAAAGAACTAAACACAGAAATTGATTACCATTTTATTTCAAAAAAAATATATATTGTCAAAATAAATTTGTATTAAGTTTGTTGGATCAAGTGACCAACTTGTAAACATGTTGACCAAGTCTTTAAGGAAACCTCTGATTGAATTTATTTGCTCCAAACTTAATACATACAATTTGTATGCTCTAACTTGTGATGGAATATGTATTAAAATCTACGAAGAAGTAGTGTGTTAAGAACTACTTGCTATTATACCTATGAGTTGTACCTAATTATGTACTTAAAAGTTTAGTATGCTATTAAGTTTATTTATTCCAAATTGTATACATATAATTTGTATAGTGCATAGTGTGCTAGAATACATATTAAAATCTAAGTAGGAAATAGTGTATTGAGAACTACTTCCTATTGTATCTATGAGTTGTAACACATTTCTATTATTATAAATACAAGATCATAAGAGAAGTCTTTTAAACCCTTGAAAAATATATTTTCTCTCTTTAATACTAAGTCTTCTCTTGTCTTTTGAGTTTGAATTCCATTTAAGGTTAAAGATAGTATCTATCAACTCAATAAGGTACTGAAGAAAACATATTCCATGAAGAAGAGATAATGCTGGCAAAATCCATGAAGAATAAAAACATAAACTTATAAAATGAACAAAATAACATTTTTTGGTTCTCAAATGTATAATCCAAAAAATCTACAAATTATTCACAAATATATATATATATATATATATATATATATATATATATATATATATATATATATATATAACGAGTATTTTATAGACTGAGTACAGAAAAAACATGAGGTACAGAAAGTAGTGGCAGACATTTGAAATACCTGAACGGACATGGAAAAGTAAGAGAGTCCATATGGTTAAAAAAATTACATCGAATTCTAGTTCTAGTTCTCACTGTCAAATTTAAGAATGTTCTTCGTTAGAATAAGAGACAAATGACGTTTAGGAATTGACTCACTAAATGTAGACCTGTCTTGATAACTAGAATGACATAGAAATTTAAATTGTCTTTTGTAGTCTAGCTTTAGCTTCCTTTCTAGCTTCATATCAGCTACCCTAAGATTCTTTTACTATACAACGCTACAGAGAAAATACTTTTGTTTGTCTAAGTCTAGAAAATTATAAACGTATAAAATCATCTTACTTCTATAAAACTGTTATAGATTATTATTTCCTATTAAAAAAAATTGCAGATTTCTCACTGCATATAGTTGTTGCTTATCACATAATACCAGACTGTTGGCGTAGCAATACATTCCATCGGATTTTCAATGTTGCAAGTTGATTTGGGGGTTTCAGTTGTGAATCAATGCTTTTTCACCCTGCAGATATGGACTTCAGCATTCAATTATTATTTGATGAATACAAATGTGACGAACAATCTCATTCTGAATCAAGTCCTTAGTCAAATAAACGGGGCCATACTGTAATTTTAAATAACAATGAAGATCAACTTTGTATTACTTGCTGACATTGTGAATCTGAAGGCTGCTCTTCTTTGAAATTTCCTCTCCAGAGGATTATCTGCTCATCCTTAAATAAGATAGGGACACATGGCACCAAATCCTGCAGTAAAATGAACCCTATTCAACACCACATACACTTTCTATCCTTAACATACGACAAAAAAAAAAGGAAACAGTGAAGTTTATCATGATTCTATAAACAATTAGACATACCCTTAGCTTTACTCCAATCTTTTTGCAGTCACTGGTTCCCACATGGGTACAGTCAAGTCTCACAACCTCCCTAGTCTTAAAAGCCTCCCTCACCCTCTCCACCACATTCACATACACACCATTTCTGGCTGAATATTGAAATCACGATTTAGCATATAGACCAATCCAATACTACTTTAACCTTGATTAGGACCAAAAAGCAACCTTTGGTGAGAAGCTGGTATCCAATAATCACTTACTGAGTTTAATGAGAGGATCTGAATTCAATCCGTTGTTTCTAATTTCTTTTGTTTCTTCATATGTCAAGCCTTCTATTACATTCTTCACAAGCCTAGGATATATTGGTGCATAAGGCTTCCACAGCATGAGAGGAATAACTGGACGGTTCGTGGGATCATAGTTCCGTCCTCTGTACAGAAGCAGTATATTAATGTTGCGGTAGATAACTTTCCCATAAGACTTGTTCTGTGACACAGCAACACAAACGCATTTAGAGAGTCTCAATAAGAATGATCAATCCTATAAAACTGCAGAACAATAATGTTGACCTCAAGGTGGAAGCAAACATTGTCCATGTCAAGAGTTGGCACACCCAAGCACTTAATCCTCACAGCTTCAGCCTTCTTCCAGTGATTATGGATGTCGTCCAACATGTTGTGTGTGACTCCACCCTTTCCTAGGAAAACACAAACATCAGTAGCTAACTACATAACAACTCATCGACTTATATAAATAAATTATCTTCTCTAAATGCTTAGAATACAACAGTGAAGAGTTATAATCCAATGTCATATTGATTTATAAACTTTCTCAACTCAACGACAAATTGATTTGTGAACATTTCTTCAATCTTGGTATTAAATGATCTCAACGAACAAAATTTAATTTCAAATTGATCCTAATTTAACGACAAAATAATCTCATAAAAATTAAGAACATTTTAAATGTCCCACTTTGCTTCAAGAAACTAAATAAAACAATTTGTTCTTTCATAGTATAAATTGTCACTAGTTGTGTGACTACTCTTCAGATTTTTCAAACCATCCGATGTATAATAAAATTGACCTTTTTGTAATAATTATTTAAAAGAATAAACTTCAAATTAATTGGCAGAATTAAAAGTAAACACATTGCAGTGATTTTACTCAAGCATCTATAGTATAGTGTTAAGTATAAAGAACAGGAACAATCATAAAAAATTGATAACAAATTCGAAAGTCTTATATTTTTTTTTTCTCCTGAAATATCAACATAGTTGAGAGAATTAAGACACACCTAAATTGATTTGCCTGACACAGTCACTGTGACGGTAGCGTTCGACGAGCTCGGCCACCTCATCCTCACTGAGTGGCGCTCCGAGAACCCGGTTTTGTTCCTCCTCCACCCTCTTCCAGTCCGGTTCACTCCGAACCGGAGCAGAAACGCCGGTCCATGTCCGGTCGAGTCGGCCAGGCCCAAACGGGGAGAACTTGGGCGATTCGCGAAAACTGATGGGCTCAACCGAAGGTTGGGTCTCCGAATAGGAGTATCTGAAATCGAATGGGAGGTTCGATTTTAAGGGAAACTTTGGGGCTCCGTTTTGTTTCGGAGCTCCGTTTTCGGAATGCTTCTTTTTCTTGTTTGCTTTAAGGGGTTTCGGAGAAGGGGAGAACGGCGGGTCGTATAGGTCATCGGAAAGGAAACGGCTGAGGAAACGACGCTCATGGAGTGGTAAACGACAGATGGAGAACGAGACGATGTTGTTCCGCATGCCGCGAGGTTGAAGAAGGTGTCGTTTAATCGCTGAGAATAACGTTGTCCAAATATCACGCTGAGTATCAAGGTGTAAAGAAAAATAAAATATTATAAAATTATATATAAAATTCAAATAATGTAATAAATTAGAGTGGTGCAGTAGAAGCGGTTTGAGAACTTTTTTTTTTAAAAGGTTAAGAAATTCAAATGTGGCACTAAAATATTTATAATTTATTTTGACCTATATTTCAAATGAGTAGAATATAATACTTGTTTTCTAAATTGTAAGTTACACATAAATAAAATTAATATTAATTTTTGGAGGGAGTGATTTGATATATGTTAGGCCGAATTTGGACCATGTTAATTCAGGTCTCTAACTTTTTTCAAGGTAACCAATCCTAATATATAACTTAATTAATAAAACATAAATAATAAAAAAGTTAACATATGTTTATACATATATATTCACAAAAGAAAAATATAATTTTTATCCTGAGGTTACAAAACTAATAAACTTGTATAATAAGAATCTAAAACATAAGTAAAAGAGTTCCTATACTTGACAGTTATCTTTTTAAAAAGAGAGATATATTCCTTTTCTTTTTCGTTAAAAACCTTACCCTCAAATATAGCCTTTATATTATGGGAAAGAAATAAGAATAAAGAACAAATGGAAGTGTTATGAGTAAACAAATTGGAAAAAAAAATTGAAGAAAAATAGCAATGTTGATAAACATAGTGAGCTTGAAGGTGTAATTGAGTTTGGGATATCTCTACACATGTTTGGTTATAGTTCTTAATTTGTTCATCTTAAAACTAGTTTCAAACACAAAGAACTTGAATTTTATATTTGTTATACTATTAAGAAACTATTTTATAGTTTACTTTGTATATTATTTTACTTTTATTAATAATATATTATAATTGGTGATATATACATAATAACAAATAATTTAAAAAAAATATAAAAATCATTTATTTTCTCACATTGTATTTGAAAAGATAATTAAAATTTTTATTAAAATACTTAATTTCGAATATATTTTTTAAAGAGATAAATACTACTAATACAATCATTACATATCAATGAAAAATATAAATATATACATATTTAATGTATTTACAGTAGTTAATATATATATATATATATATATATATATATATATAT
>NW_014543126.1:317404-442483 GCF_000741045.1 Vigna radiata var. radiata | reverse complement strand
TATATATATATATATATATATATATATATATATATATATATATATATATATATATATATATATATAATAGATAGATTTTTCTACGTTAAAAATATTGGTGTTTTTGTAACTTTTGTTGTGACTTTATTTTGTTGTTACTTTTTATAAATTCTTGCAAGTTTAAGGATTTGCTTATGTTACATACTTTGGTACTTTTAATTATTGTTATTATTTCTCCTATTAAATATTTATCTACGATAATCATATATGAAGTTGGAAGTCCCACATCGACTAGAGATAAGATCATAGTATATAAGTGGATATAAACTTCACCTTACAACCCAGTTTTGTAGGGTTGAGTTAGACTTAAAGTCACTTTTAACATATTATACGTGAATAAAGAAACAAATAATGAAGTGAGCAATAATAAGACTATAGAGTATAAAATGTTGGGATAGAGTTATATATATATATATATATATATATATATATATATAACTAATAGTACGAACCCTAATTTCCTTCAAGAGTGAAACTCTAGCCTCCTCGAGCAAACCCTAGCGTTGCCGCCATAAAGCCGTTGTGAAGCCTTCAATCTTGTCATCACCACCTAAAAATAACAATAACTAAAAGTACCAGAGTATGTAGCATAAACAAATCCTTAAACTTGCAAGAATTTATAAGGAGTAACAACAAAATAAAGTGGCAACAAAAATAACAAAAGAGAATATACCGATATTTTTAACGCGGAAAAATCTTCTCATTGTGAGAAGTAAAATCCCACAGACGCAAGTCAATAAATCAAGCACCACTAAGATTAAATATTGATATAAGAGAATCAAATCAAAGCACAAAAACAAGTGTCTATAATCAGCCAATACATTGAAGCAATAATTTTCTCAAATATGAATAACAAAGAAAAAGAAACCCAAAAAAAGAAATGTTGAGGGATTGATTTCTTTAAACTCAAACCTTAGATTGATGATCTAATAATCAGAATGAAGAACTTTATGCAACGAACATGTTATCAAAATTGTAGTCAAATCTAACTATGAACAAAGTGGAACTCGTAATTTTAGTTAGGTAGCTTAGTGAGTATGCCAACAAATTTTCTCTCTCTTTTCTCTCTTTCATGGGTTGCTAAAATAGACTCTCTCTTGAACTAAAAAAAAACCCTCTCCACTTAGATTAAATAATGAGACAAAATGGACATAACTAGATTGGACTTTGTAGGCAGATAAATGAGAGCTTAACCCAATAATGCTACAACACAAAAACAAAGGGTAAGCTAATGAAAACTAAAACATATTATACATAATATCATTTGTAGTTTGTGGCCTTGATGTTTGTATTTTCTCTTTCTTCTTTTCACAGCAACCGTTGTGTAAGCCAACTTTGTTAGAGCAAACATGCTTTTACAGTCCTTTACTTGAAGTAGGTTGTATGATCTTTTTAGACTTTGCTTCAAGAGAGGAACATTCCATTATTATCTCTTTTGTCACCAATGTCCACATTTGATTTTCGATCTGTAGCACTGTAAATGCGTGTATAATAACTTATCTGCAAAATTAGAGTAAACTGTGCACGCAACAGATATGACTTTTCTTATCACTTTTGTTGTTTTTGAACATTAGCATTTAATGTCATTTAATGCTTGCTCATAACAAAAAGTGTTTTTTGATTTCCTACTGTTAGGTAGCATTTTTCAATTAAGCTCTTTAATTTGAAGATATTGAACGTATAGATACTTCATCATAAGATGACGTTTTTGTTTCGCTCGTGGTATCATCTGAATGTAGGTAAACGCTTCTTTGTATATGTACCTTGTAGGCAGATAGTGTTTAGCTTTCTCAGGCTTTCTTATATATTTTAGTTTAAGTCTTTTAGTTGTTTTAGTCAAAGACCTTGTCTTGACTTGTTTTCGTTTTTCAAGAGAAGTTAAATACCTATTCCAAGTATCTTAAGCAATGAGCGTTTAGCTTAGTTCTCTCTCAGAAACTTTTAGACAAGACACCGTCTAGTTAAGAGTCTAGTTGTTCTAGCCTGAATGTTTTTCTAATTCCTAGGACCTAAATGTTTTCCTATGTTTTCTAAGATTGGGGTCAGGTTCTAATTCTGTTTGCTTAAGGTTTTGGCTTTAAATTTTTATCCTAGGTTGCTTTCAAATCTTTTAACCCATTTTAATATTTGATTAAACTTCAAAACATGAGATCGTTTGTTCATAAGACGATTTTTCCTTTAACAAACTTCTCTTTTAAACCAATTGTCATCCCAATTTCTATGCAAAATTTTTCAAAATATAAGAATTCAAGACTTGAGTTATTGTTACCCTTGTGGAAGCAAATAACTCAAGACAAAAGCAAAATAACTTATGAATTTGGACTTCTAAATTTCCTCAAAATTTCAAAACAAAATATAAGTCCTTATTCTAAAGTTATTGTTTTAGAAAATTCCTTCCTTAGAACAATATTAATTGGAGATATATTTGATGCATGTTGCATTTCCATATTTGATCAAGGAGGAAGTAAAGTGGATCGAAAGGAATAAAGGAAAAAGGTCATTCCAAGATGGCCTACTCCCAAGACTGTGAGAAGCTTCTTCATAATAAAGACGATCATCAGATTTGAGGACAAATCTTTCTTTAAAAGGGAGGGAATGATGGAGTATTTCCCGAAAAACCTTCCTTAGTGTCCTCTATTTTTTATATTGTTATGTTTTATTGTATATGTTTTTTTAGCTTGCATGGAGCATGGGTTACTATAAATACTCAGTTGTACTCTTGTGTTTGCACTTTTGAGATTAATGAGAATTGATTTTTCTGATACACATAAATAATTCTCCTTTATAAGTCAAGCTAGAGAATCCTAGGGATCCTCCTCTAGTCACCTTTCAAGCACACTTCTTCATTTTTTCATTTCTCCATTTTCCATTTGTGCTCCATCAATTTCTCTCTCCTCCACGACGTTAGCTTCTCTACCAATCTGCTTCTTCTATGTAGCTTGTGGCACACATCAACTTTTCCATGCCACATCTTCATTACACTGACACACAAGCTTTATTCACTCCTCTCACAAAAGCATTTCAAATCACTTTTAATTTTTATTCACTGCCTCGAGACTTCAATGTCTTATCTCGATAGTTTCTCCATTCTCGAACCATTTCTTCATCATAGTAGCACCAAAAGCAATTGTTGCAAAGCTCCCACTGCTTCACGAGTCTTCAACCTTCAGATATAGGGTTTTCACTAGTCCTCTGTTAGGGTTTCATTCTATTTTCATCTTTTTCTTCGATTTCACCGGTTAATTCTTTGTTTACACCCTTTTCCACCGATCAATCTCACTTTTGATTTGTTTAATCGTTTAATCTAGGGTTTCTTCACCTTCTAAGGTTCTTTCATCATCATGAGTTTTTGCTTCAATAGGTTTATTTAGGGTTTTCAACCATTCTCTTCCTATTAGCTCTTTTCCAATAGCTTCTTCATCATTCTGCTGCGTTTTTATACATCATTAGGAGTTTAAACTTGTATATGGTATATAGTTATTTGTTATCATGCACTGAATTTGTTTGGAATTTATTGGAGTTTTGGTTTGATGTTATGTTCAAACTATAAAGATGTTTTTTACTTTTGGTTTTCTAGTGTCCAAGACAACCCAACTTGTTGAGATTGTTGATAGGGGGAGTACTGATTTAGTTGAACCTACAATCTCAGAGCTTCTGGTTTTTGATGATAACAACACATAATTAATAACACATGAGATTGATGTGTTACATGTTCATTGTTTTTATGATCATGATTATATGAGAACATGTATGTGTTTTTTCTGTGATGATCATTGCAATTCACTAGGTTATATAATGAGATTTTATCTGTGATTGCATGACAAATGTTTTGGAAAAGAAAAACCACATTCAATTTTGTTGAACTTTAATTGTGTGGCAAAACAACAGTTTTAAGTCGACTTCATTATGAAGTAAGTCGATTAAAACTCGTGGCTTTCCACAAACTTTTTCAAAGTGTGCTGTGAGAATTTTTGAAGAGAAAATTTTTCAAAACTATGCATTTAACTGTTATGTAGTCGACTATGTGAGCAAGTCATTCGACTAAGTTTGTTATGTTTTGAAATTTTGTTAATACTTGACATAAACTGTTTAACTGATATATTTTTAATGTGTTTGACCAAGCATCAATTGTGAACAACTGAATTAATTTTGTAATCAATTATTTTCTTTGACTGCTACTATCTGATATAATTGTCATGTTACATTCAACTCCATTAGTAGCGAAGTCGACTTGAGAGCGTCAGAATTGTGGATAACTATAAATATATGCGAATTTGAATTCTATAAGAAGTTTTGTGATTTTAACAATTTTGTGATTTCTTTCAGATTTGTGATATCTTACAGAACACGGAAAAGCTCCAAGAATCCATAAAGAAGATTGTGGTGTTCATCTTTGGCGATTACTTGAAGAGCAAGAATTGTGTGCTTTGACGGTCTGATCGATCTGCACTTGAGGTGTTATCTGTGTGATCAGTTTTCTCAATCTTTTGAAGATTGGTGTATTGTCCTGTTGTGACTACAGGAAGAGGACGTACGACGTTATGGACTTTGAGGGTTGCTCAAAGGGTTGAAGACAACAGGAGAGGGGATTCTTGCTGCTGGTCTTTGTTGTTATACGCCTATATTTTGATTAGAGGGTTAGAGAGGTATTTTATATTTTTGACATGTTGTCGCTCTAAAATTATTGCTGTAAAAACATTGATCATTATAGTGCATTTGCTCCCTGTAATTAGAAGGACACTGGATGTATGCATGTTTGCCGAACCAGTATAAAAATCAGTGTTTGATTTCTTTTATCCCTACATTTTTACATTTAATTCAATTTTCTTCTGTGTATAGTCAACTATACTCCGTTATACTTAAAAATCTTATTCCATTCGTTTCAAGAAAGTTTTTAAAGAACATGCTTTTGTGAAAAAGATTTTTAAAAGACTCTGATTTTAAGTTTCACCAATTCACCCCCCTCTTGGTGTGAGAAACTAAGCCATACTATTTTTAACAATTGGCACCAGAGCATGTTTTCATAAGATATTTGAAAAAAAAGTCGATTATTTTTTTCTTTAAGTCGACTGTTCCTGGAAAATGTCTTTATTTTCTCAAACGGGAAGGACAAGTGAATATGCATTTGAACTGATATTTGTTACTTGCAATGCAAAATTAAATTTTGTTACTAACGACTTTTATGAATCTTTTGAAATAGGGCTCTTACTAGACAAAGAAGTAACTTGTGTTGACAAGTCCAACTCTAGATCAGAAAGATTGAATCTGCAGGCTGAAAGATTTGTGAGATTTCTCATTAAGAAGAAAAGTCACAGGATTCAAAATGAAAACAAAGAGAATGTATCTGAAAGGGATCTCATCATGATGGCAAAATCTGAGACAGCAAAACAATGTTTGAGACAAGGAACAAAAAGCTCCATGTGGTACATGGATAGTGGATGCTCAAGACACATGACAGGAGATCCAACAAAGTTCATAAGCATCTCTTATAAGACTTCTGGTCATGTCACATACGGTGATAACAACAAAGGGAAGATCATCGGTATAGGTAAAATCAAAACTCCCTCTTCTTATGAAATTAAAAATGTGCTTCTTGTTGAAGGTTTAAAACACAATCTACTCAGTATTAATCAACTATGTGATAGAGGACTGAAGATTACTTTCGATTATTCGCTATGCCTCTGAGAGACTTTGTGATGCATGCCAAAAGGGAAAACAAANAAGGCAATCCTTCAAGAATAAAAGGGAAATGTCAACCACCAGACCTCTACATCTCTTACACATGGATTTATTTGGTCCATCAAGGGTAAAAAGTCTTGGAGGAAATTCCTATGGCCTAGTTATTGTGGATGATTATTCTCGGTTCACGTGGAATTTCTTTATCTCTGCCAAAAGTGATACATTGAAAGTGTTCAAAAGGTTTGCTTCTGTAATTCAAAATGAGAAGGAACTCAGGATAAAGTCGATTAGAAGTGACCACAATAAAGAATTTCAGAATTAATCTTTCGATGAATATTATACTGAAATGAGGATATCACACAACTTTTTTGCTCCAAGAACACGTCAGCAAAATGGAGAGGTTGAAAGAAAGAATAGGACATTGGAAGAGTTGGCAAGAACCATGCTAAATGAGAGGGACTTGCCTAAGTATTTTTGGGTTGATGCAGTAAGCACAACATGCTCTGTGTTGAACAGAACTATGATTAGATCAATTCTGAAGTTAACTCCATACGAGTTATTCAAGGGAAGAAAGCCAAACATCTCTCATCTGAGGATCTTCAGATGCAAATGTTTTGTGCTAAAAAATGGAAAGGAAAACCTTGGTAAGTTTGACTCCAAGGCTGATGAAGCAATTTTCATAGGATACTCATTTACAAGCAAAGCCTATCAGGTATACAAAAAGAGAGCAATGTGCATTGAATAATCTGTTAATGTTACATTTCATGAATATATTGAAATTGTCGTCAAATCCTGAACATACTATAAAATCTATAGAAGCTTATGACTCTGCTGGAGAGGAAGAAGAAAATGAGAAAACTCTAAAAGAAGAAAACTCTGAAAATGTAATTGATTCTCCCATAATAGAATCGATTAAGGAATAGAGAGTTCCTAAAAATGTCTCGACAAGCAACATAATTGGTGACATCACTAGGGGAGTTTCAACTAGAAGACAATTTAATCACTTTTGCATGAATGTTGCTTATGTTTCCAAAATTGAGCCAAAAAGGACTGAAGATGCTATTGCGGATGAAAGTTGGATGATGGCCATGCAAGAGGAACCAAATCAGTTTAAAAGGAACAATGTGTGGGAACTAGTTCCAAGAAATTAAAACTTGCAGGTTATAGGTACAAAATGAGTTTTCAGAAACAAGATGAATGATTCAGGGGAAATCATACAGAACAAAGCAAGACTAGTTGCTAAAGGCTACCGTCAAGAGGAAGGAATCGATTACGATGAAACATATGCACCAGTGGCCAGAAGAAAACTCTGAAAATGTAATCGATTCTCCTAGAACAAAATTGATTAAGGAATGGAGAGTTCCTAAAAATGTCTCGACAGGAAACATAATTGGTGACATCACTAAGGGAGTTTCAACTAGAAGACAACTTAATTAGTTTTGCATGAATGTTACTTATGTTTCCAAAATTGAGCCAAAAAGGATTGAAGATGATATTGCGGATGAAAGTTGGATGATGGCCATGCAAGAGGAACTGAATCAATTTAAAAGGAATAATGTGTGGGAACTAGTTCCAAGAAATGAAAACTTGCAGGTTATAGGTACAAAATGGGTTTTCAAAAACAAGATGAATGATTCAGGAAAAATCATAAAGAACAAAGCAAGACTAGTTGCTAAAGGCTACAGTCAAGAGGAAGGAATTGATTACGATGAAACATATGCACCAGTGGCCATATTGGAAGTGATAAGAATTCTTTTTGTCTTTGCTTCTATGATGAAGTTCATACTGTACCAAATGGATGTCAATAGTGCATTCTTAAATGGATATATCAAGGAGGAAGTTTATGTGGAACAACCACCAGGATTTGAGGATTTTGAACATCCAAATTATGTTTTCAAGCTCAAAAAGGCTTTATACGAATTGAAGCAAGCTCCAAGGTCATGGTATGAGCATTTAAGTGAATTCCTGGAAAAGAAGGGATTCTCTAGGGGTAAACTTGATTCAACTCTCTTCATTAAGAACTCGAATAGAGATAAATTGTATGTTCAAATTTATGTTGATGACATTATTTTTGGATCAACTAATTCAACTCTGTGCAAAGAATTTTCTAAGACCATGCAGGATGAGTTTGAGATGTCCATGAGGGGGGAACTCAATTATTTTCTAGGCCTTCATGTCAAGAAAACTAAAGAAAGAATCTTCATTCATCAGTCCAAATACTGCACCGATCTTTTAAAGAAATTTAAAATGTTGGACTGCAAAGAGGCTACCACTCCCATTGTAACAAACTGCCACCTGGATCTTGATGAAGCTGGCAAAGATGTTGATCAAAAAATGTATAGAGGAACATTGCTTTTGGATGAACAATACTGGAGATTCAACTCAAAGGAAAAGCAATGAAGTCGATTGTTATTTTGGATCAATCGATTGCGGTTAACAAGGGTTAAAAATTCCATGATTTGGAATTTTGTAATCTTTTCTACTGATTATATATTGTTGATTGTTTCTTATCCAATATATCTTTGTGCTATGACTGATTGAAATCTTTGAGAGATTATATTGCGATTGATATTGTATCACTACTGCATTAATATGCTTGCACAATTTTCTGAACTAATATAATTATGTTAAATGCTAATACATGCTCTGATATATTCTGTTAATACTGCATTGTGCGTCTAGGTTTTGAATATAAAACATGCATAATGTCAGGGGGAGCATTGCATTTTTTTGGGATATTTCAAATGCCTACACTTAAGGGGGAGAATATATCTTTTTCATGTGATTATCTATGACAGGGGAAGCACCTTTGCTTGTTTTATGATTAACTGATGCATCTCTGTAATGATTGATTATCTAAATATTAATACCTGTGTGCATACCTTTTTTGCTAATGCCCACATGGGGAAAATTATATTGATTAAGGAGAATCATATAGATTGATATTTGATTGATAATTTGCATTGATTTGTACAACATGGTTGTTTTTTATTCATGGTTGTGCATCATCAAAAAAGGGGGAGATTGTTGAGATTGTTGGGGAGCACTGATTTAGTTGAACCTACAATCTCAGAGCTTCTGATTTTTGATAATGACAACACATAATTAATAACACATGTGATTGATGTGTTACATGTTCATTGTTTTTATGATTATGATTATATGAGAACATGACTGTGTTGTTTCTGTGATGATCATTGCAATTCACTGTTATATAATGATATTTTATTTGTGATTGCATGACAAATGTTTTGGAAAAGAAAAACCACATATGCAATTTTGTTGAACTTTAATTGTTTGGCAAAACAATAGTTTTAAGTCGACTTCATTATGAAGTAAGTCGATTGAAACTGGTGGCCTTGCATAAACTTTTTCAAAGTGTGCTGTAAGAATTTTTGAAGAGAAAGTTTTCCAAAACTATGCATTTAATTGTTATGTAGTCGACTATGTGTGCAAGTCATTCGCCTAAGTTTGTTATGTTTTGAAATTCTATTAATGCTTGACATAAATTGTCTAACAGCTATATTTTTAATGTGTTTGACCAAGCATTAATTGTGAATCAACTGCATTAATTGTGTAATCAATTATTTGTTTTGACTATTACTATCTGATATAACTGTCATGTTACATTCGACTCCATTAGTAGTAAAGTCGACTTGAGAGCGTCAGAATTGTGGAAAACTATAAATAGACGTGAATTTGAATTCTATAAGAAGTTATTTGATTCTAACGATTTTGTGATTTCTTTCAAATTTTTGATATCTTACAGAATGCAGAAAAGCTCCAAGAATCCATTAAAAAGATTGTGGTGTTAATCTTTGGCAATTACTTGAAGAGCAAGAATTGTGTGCTTTGACAGTCTGATTGATCTGCACTTGAGGTGTTATCTGTGTGATCAGTTTTCTCAATCTTTTGAAGATTGGTGTATTGTCCTGTTGTGACTACAGGAAGAGGACGTATGACGTTATGGACTTTGAGGGTTGCTCAAAGGGTTGAAGACAACAGGAGAAGGGATTCTTGCTGCTGGTCTTTGTTGTTATATGCCTATATTTTGATTAGAGGGTTAGAGAGGTATTTTATATTTTTGACATGTTGTCGCTCTAAAATTATTGCTGTAAAAAGGTTGATCATTATAGTGCATTTGCTTCTTGTGATTGGAAGGACACTAGATGTATGTAGGTTAGCCGAACCAGTATAAAAATCAGCGTTTGATTTCTCTTATTCCTACACTTTTACATTTAAGTCGACTTTATTCTGTGCATAGTCAATTATACTCCATTGCACTTAAAAATCGTATTCCTTGCGTTTTAAGAAAGTTTTCAAAGAACATCCTTTTGCAAAAAAGACTTTTAAAAGACTCTGATTTGAAGTTTCNCCAATTCNCCCCCCCCCCCCATCTCTTAGTGTAAGAAACTAAGCCATACTACTTTTAACATAACGGAATGATTGTGGGTATTACGTATGTCAATATATGAAGGAAATTATCACATACCGTGAAGAAGGAACAATTCCAATTGATGCAAATTATCTTAATTGTCATAATTAATCTGTAGTAAAATTTAATTAACTAATTTTCTATTCTTTTTCTTTCTTGCAGTATTTTTCTAATTGTAGATGTCAACAATATTGTGACAGTCAAATCATTAAAGTTAGGGAAAATTAGGGTTTACATGTAATTAGTACATGCTTATAAGTTATGTTGTGATGATGTACATGATTATTAGTACTGATAGGATATACATGTTATGGTTGTATATGTTATCTTATAAAGATATGTCATGTCATAACACGTAATAGATGACTGATTGAGGTCGTACCTGAATCAAATTTAACGTTTAATTAAATGCAGTATAGACTAGGAAATGACTCATATGTCGTCTCTTAAGGACCAAATATGGTTTAGTCAATAGGTCGAACACGTGGTGGGGTGGTTTTTGAATAGTTTTGAGTGAACTAAAATGAACGAAATCAAACACTAATTAAAAACGATTTGTCACTAGCTCAATTACAATGCTTCCAATCACAGATTAACAACAATTACACATTACTCTAACCCCTAATCTAACACAAGTTAACCAACTAAGCGAAGACTAGCCATGTTTTCAAAATTGTGAACTATGCGAACACAATCCTAGTATTCAATGAATTTTGCACCATACAGTTTCATCAACTAAGCGAAGATTACACACCAATTAAGCAACTAAGCGTATACCCAATCGCAAGCACAAAACAGATTCAATCTTAGCCAAGTCAAAGCAGCAAAAACACACTCCCAGCTCATAAATCTCAAGGAAACGATGCAATTTCGCTAATGACCAACCAAACACATTTAACATAAAATTAGAACGGAATTAAAACAACAAACCGAATGGAAAACAACATTAAATTGTTATGCAAATAATAATTGAATAATTAGGCCCAAATAATTCAAATTAACAAAAATAAGAATTAATAGTCCAATTAAGCCCAAATAGTGAAAATGAGACAATAATGAAGAATTAAACATAATTCACTAATACAATTTCGTGTGGAAAACTAAGTGAATAGTACAAAATGGTGATTCATCAACGACTTAACAATTATATTTTGAAATATTATTGTACCAATAGTTTTGATTCATATTAATGAACATTCGTTTTAGACCTTTGTCATATTTTTCTCAATATATATATATATATATATATATATATATATATATATATNTGTGTGTGTGTGTGTGTGTGTGTGTGTGTGTGTGTGTGTGTGTGTGTGTGTGTGTGTGTGTGTGTGTGTGTGTATGTATGCATGTATGTATGTAATAGAACCAATAGATAGCGCAAGTTTGTACACAATAAAGCCAATATTTTATATTTTCTTTTGAAAGAATATTTTATATTTTTTGAAATATTTTATTCTAAAATTAATTTTTTTTTTTAAATTAGACCAATAGATAGTGCTTATTTAAAAGAGTTTTATCTATTGTCAATCACCAATAGATAACACTTATTTAAAAAAGTGTTGCCTATTGTCAGCCATCAATAGATAACACTTATTTAAATAAGCGCTATCTATTGGTATCTATTGTTGGCCACCAATAGATAGCGCTTTTTTTAGAAGCGTTATCTATTAATAGATAGCCCTTATATAGATAGCGCTTAGAAAAGTCCATGATTATAAAAACGTTATTTATGTACTTCTTTTAGTAGTGCCTTGACAATTCTCCTCCGTTTTCCATTGGATGAACTTATATTGTAACGAACTTGTCGTACTTTGACAGAACTTAGGAACTTTCATATGATTAAACGGGTTTTTGCTACTAATATGAGTGTTGAACCCAATCCCTGATGTGTTTAGATTTTTATGATGACAACACATTGATAGTAACAACACATAGATGTTGTCATGACACAACAGAAATATGTATTAGTGATTGTTACATATGTGGATGGATATGTATATACTTATTGTGATTAATGCATATGTTGACATACTGTTGATTTTGCATACCACTGATCATGATGAGTTTATATCTTTGTATGCATATTGTATGTTTCTGTGTGATGAAAACCACAAGCACAAAAGCAAATATGTATGACATAATATATTACAGTGATGTTGTAAACAATTATGTTCATCAAACAACTTATGTTTTAAACTGTGGCAAAACAACAAGTTTTGAATCGATTACATTAGTTGTTAAATCGATTAAAACTTGTATCTTTGCATATATCACTTTTGAATGTGTTGTGATGAGTTTTTGAAGAGAAAAAGTTTTCAAAATCTGGTTAAGTACTTAGCTTAATCGATTACACATTTTATGTAATTAATTAAGTCTATTATCTTTTGAAAATTATTTTCAGCTTAGTCATAACAGTATTAGTGGTCATATTTTAAATATGTTTGACTGGTATTAAATGCACATCAATTACATTAATTATGCATTCAATTAGACATCTGTTAGTTGTATTTCTGTTACATCTGATTTTAATGCAACCGATTTCATTACTAACGTAATCGATTATTATGTGTTTGTCATGATGAAATCTATAAATTAACACATTACATGCAATTGTAAGAATTTTTTATCATTTGTACATTTTCATATCTTATATCTTTGATCTGAGAACATTTTTACAGATTGCTTAGACGCTCCAAGAATCAAGAAGTGAAGAATTTGAAGAAACTTGAAGGATTCTTGAGAGAAGCTTTGAGAACGTGACTGACTGATCTTATCCGCACTATTGAGGTGTATTTGTATTGATCAAAAGAGTATTCGGCAATCGTTGATTGTGTTGTTTCCCTATTCGTGCATGACAAGAAGAGTGAGGAGTTCTTGGAATTTGAGAGGTGTTTCTCAAAGGGGTTCTGCAGCAAGAATGTGTGGTTTTGGGTGTGCAAGTGTTTTCTTTCTTATATTTGATTGTGAGTGAGAAAGGTTTTTACATTTGAGAAAGCTCTGTAAAACCTTTGGTGTAAAACTCAAATCATTATAGTGAAAGATTCTTCAATCTAAGGTTGATTGGAAGGGAAACTGGATGTAGGCATTGAGGCCGAACCAGTATAAATTTGTTGTTTGTATCTTTTTCATTATCTCTTTACATTTCATTGCATACGCGCTTACATACAACATAAGAAAGTTTAAAGATCATTCTAAATTTAAAAAAGAAAATTGAAAACGTGCATTTTTATAAATCACCAATTCACCCCCCCCCCCCACCCCCTCCTTCTTGGTGTTGAGAAAATAACCTCTTTATTTCTAACAAGTGGTAAGAACTTTAACGATAATTAATTGAGAATTTACTTTGATTTATTGACTTTTAATTTGGTTAGGAGATTTAAGAATAGCCATGATTAAACAAAATATGATTTAATTGGGAATGTACTTTGGTTGAATTTATTGTGAATAATATACAAAGGTCTTGCTTTTGATTTAGAATCTACTTTGATTAACTCTAAGATCGCCATCAAATTAATTAATAATATACTTTAATTAATTTGAAACTCGAACAATAATATGGGGATAACCGGTCATGAATCCACCTTGAAAAAGTAGTGGAATTAGCCTATTTCATTATAATTGTCTTAAAGTTTCTTATTTGGTCTTTAATTAAACTCACAACATTCTTCAACATTAATTTCATTAGCATAGCCCTGCATTTACTAACCTTTCAGAGTCTACATAAGAGTCAAGTATTTGAAAATCAATTTCGTATTCGTTGGGAAACGACTCAGGGTTACTTTAACCCTATCTAGTTTGTTGACTACTAACTTCGCAATACTGAAGTTGTCTTGTAAAAGTGTATTAATTTGATAACTTCAATGATACATATCACTCAACACCATTCTTCTCACAAAAAGCCATGCTCAACGACACCCTTCTACCACTCAATGTCTTGAAACTAGACTACTCCCAACTGATAGTGAAAGATGGCGTTAAGTGTTACATACTACCACTTAACGCCAAAACATTCACATTTTATGATGGTCAACGGTACAGAGTTGGTGGTCAATGGTTTGGAACTAAAATACTTCCAAACTTGCATAATGAACTAGTGTTGAACACGAGTCTGCCACCATTCAACATTGTATCAGAAAATAAATAATGAAAACTCTATGATTTGGGAAATTGGAACCTCTCAAATTATCAAACTAATATTCTCTTCTTAGTACTTTGATCAAAAACAGCTTTTAATTTTAGGACACATACAAATTGGCTCAATTAATCAAATCTTAATTTCTCAAATCAACACAATTCAACGAAGACAATTCAATGATGCAACATCCAATTGATAACAAAAAAAAGACAAAAAAAGGCTGAAACTCAACTTACAAGAACGGAGAAACTTATTGGTCCAAATTGAAGAGTTTGTCGCAAGAATGAATCCTAACGCCTTGGTTCTTCAATCAAATTAGTAAACAGGAAGAAACCTTATAACGAGGTGTGAAAACTCTATAAAAGTTGTTTCCAAAGAGATGTTGTATTTTGAAATAATGAAACTCGTCTATAACAAAACTATTTATATTAAAATCTTTTAATATTAAAATAACTAAGTCTCACTATTTTTAAACTACTATCACTTTAAAAATACAAATTTATAAATCTTTACAAATATTATAAAAAATAAATTAAGATTTGATATAAAGAATGAAAACTTTGTAACTATTTACCAATATAAATTATTTTTTTATTTTTCTTTTTAAATTTATATTTTTAAAATTTTAATTAAGTGCCTAAGATAAAAAAAAATACCTATAATCAAATTATAAAAATTATTTATTTTATATTTTATTTTTGTAATAATTATGATAAAAGTTATTTGTTTAGGTCGACGCAAGTGTTTCCACCAGTATTACCATGAACACTTTGGTACAGTTAACTAATTAAAAACTTTAAAATTTATTTTAAATTAATTATTAAAAAATTTGACCTATAAAATAATCCATAATTATTGAAAAAAAAAATCCTCCATTACATATATTCTAATTTCACATAAAAATTTGGCTGTTTGACTTCTACAGTTTAAGCAAGATTGTACCTATATGCCACCAATAGTCTCAACATATCAAAAGACCATAATCATTACTTTCTCCATCTCACGTTATATGCACCAAAACCAATTGAAAAACCCTAATCCCATTTTTTCTAAGAAAGTTTGAAATTGGAAATGAGCAATTGTAACAGAAAGAAGAAGGATGAGAAATCTCTTTCTTTGCAGGCCACAGGTATGTCTCAGAATTAAAGCACTAGAGTAGGAGTCAAGGGTTTTATGGACCCATTACACCTTTCACTGAGAAAAACATTGCAACTAAAAGAGTTGTGATTTAGATTAGGAATGCCATTTTCCAATTTTTCCATTTCAACCAATACTTTACCAATGTTCACTTCTTCTAACACACTTAATATATGCCTTTATTTGTACTTCTATCATTAATTGAAATTTATCAAAAATCATACAATTTTGAAATGAAATTTTGTATTTTTTTAATAAACCTTAATCAATAAAAAAAATTAATTAGAATGTGTTAAGAGAGCATGTTCTTAGAGGTTTGCCTATTCAATTTATAAGGTCAAAACATGAAGTGTATGTGTAAGAAATTTTATTCATTGAAAGTAAAAGATTTGTACTTGATAGTGGTTGAAAATTTGTGTGAATTAAATGAAAAAGTGTCCATGATATACACATACTTCATAGTTGTTGAAAATAGTAAACAATTTTATTATTTGTTAAATATTATTTTTAAGTAAATAAAATATTAAATCTTTAATGAAAGAAAATAAAATGCTTATGGTAGGAGACACTATTCCATAATTCACAATCTCCTTTCAAATTAAATTTGAACTAGGAATAAAAAGTTTTAAAATACCTATATTACCGTAAATATGTGACAAATAATAAATAAATGACATTTGAATTAATAGTATATAATACTAATACCACTTATAGTAAATGAATAACTTTAACTTATTGTCCTCTTATAAGACATTCCTTTACATAACTTATAATAACCTTCATACTTTTATCATTTTGTTCATTTTTAAACATACGACACTGATTCACTAATAAATTACCATAATAACATATTTGTTTTAATATTGTAATCATGTTATATTTGTCAATGTTAATAGAGTTTTTTTTAATGTTGAATGTTAGGGATGACAAAAAAGAGTTAAACCTTGCCGTCAGTTTGCCAAGTTAAAAAAGACGGATTGGGATAGCATTTTTAACATCATCAAGTTCAGTAGTCCAGTAGACCAACTTAGCTTCATTAAAAAAAAAAGTTGAAACTTGAACTGCAACATTTCATATTAACACCATCCGACAATCCCGACAAGGTTCGATACAACTCAGTCGAAGTCTAATATAGCTCGAATAAGATCTGAAATAATTAGGAAAGAAACTCTTTCAACCTGGATGTTAGCCCTTTTAACCCAAATAAAAGAAAAAAATAAAACAGGCGGGTCAAGTCACCAGCTAGCTCAGTAGTAGGCTGGTCCAAATTGTAAAGTTCAACTCAATTTTAATGGATGTTGCTCCCTCCACCACCCCAAGTGCTCTTGCACCTCTCTAATATTTTCTTTTATTCCAAAAATACTCTATACCTCCCCATTATCCTCAACAATATTTTTCTTTCTCTCTCTGCATTAATGGAGCATCCACATGGCTTAGATTTGAACTTGCAATATATTCCAAAATATAAAATTTAGAGAAAAATTCAATATTAGTGCTTCTACCACTTCCATTTTATAAACTTAAAAGTTAGATGCAAATACAAAATAATAAACATAATAATATTAATAGTAAATAATAATAATAATATATTATTATTATTATATATTAACTTTATAATGACGAAAAAACTAAATAAATTTCAAATCTTTAACAAATAACTTTTTTTTTTTATATTTGAAGTATTTAATAATATTTTTATATTATTTATCTAATAAATTAAATACTTTATTCAAGTTATTTGAGTCAAACATGTCGGTAAGTTAAAAATAAGGTTAAAAATTATAGATATTAAATGTAAAAAAAAACACATATATAAACATATTTCTAGAAATTTAGAACAAAATCTGAATTTTACATTTTGCAATGTATTACAAGTTCAAATCTGAGCAATATGAATGCTCTGTTAATGTGGAGAGATGAAGAGAGATTATTGAGGATCATGGAGAAATTTAGGATATTTTTGGAATAAAAGAAAATAGTGGAGAAATGTAGAGTATTTTTGGAATAAAAAAAATAGTGGGGAGGTACAAGAATATTTGGGGTGGTGGAGGGAGTAACATCCATTTTTAATTAGTAGGTCAGTTTGACCCATCTTCTTTTTGGGTGGCCAATGTCGGATCAGGCTTAAACGGACCAAATTGACTCGTTTTGCCATATCTATTGAGTGTTAATAAAATTAGTTAAGTTAACTCTAAGTAGACTAACTATTTTTAATCTTGTTTAGTAAGAAAAGAAATGTTTATCTTAATGTTAGATTAATGTTCTCTTATTCAATACTAACTAAAATAAATATTAAAATTAAATAAGAAAAGTGTCAATTTAATTAACACTAATTTTATTAATTTTAGTATTTTTATTTGTTTAAATTAATATTAATTAGGACCATATTATTATGATATATTTTTAATATTTGTTTAAATAAATGTTATGTCAATAAATACTAATTTATGTCTTTATAACAAGAAATATAAGTTGTCAATTATTTTTAATCTAAAAATTTAAATTTAAAAAAGACAAATCTCTCACTAATTTTGTTTTCCATCTTTATTTAAATTTTTTACACTCATTTTCATCATTCACATTGATTTCTTTTATCGACACTTATTCCTTTCATGGACATTATTTTCTTTTTTCTTTTTTTCACATTCACCTCCTCTAGTGCAGAAAAGGTTTTAGACGTCTGTTATTTTGGGTTTTTAACGTCTTTTAAACAACCGACGTCATTATCGGTGACGTCAATGGGACGTTGGACATCCATATAGCAGACGTCTATACAGACGTTAGTTAGTGCCATGTCTGACGTCACTAAACGTCAGTGTAGGCCTAACCCGACTTCTAAGGGCACTATATCAACGTCAGACTAAGCATTAATCGACGTCTAAGAGCACATAAAGACTTCGAACATGTCACTAACCGCCGTCTAATGTCACTATAGACGTTGGTATATGCATTAACTGACGTCTAATATAGTCATTATGTTTTAGTGTAGTTTTGTTTCTGTCTTTGGATAGCCTATTAGCACACTCTGTCTTTGCTAGTTTCCCAAAAAAAAAAGCTTGCGTCTTTTGAATTTCTCATGATATTTCAACCCAAAACCGAACCTGGGTTCTTGTTTAGTTCCATTTTCAACCGCAAAAGGGAAAAATTACAGTGAAACGATAACTTGGCAACGACCCGTCGTTTTTGGGCTAAAACGCCACAAGAAATCCAAAAGACGCCGCTTTTTCTAGGAGGCAACTAGCAAAGGAAGAATGTGGTACTACGTTACCCCAAGAGAGGAATAAAACTGCACTAAAACACAACACAAAGAAAACAAATTTTAATCAGTTGAATCAGAAGATAATCGATGAAAGACTAATATAATCGGACTGAAGAAAGTTTAAACGGTTTAATTAAAAAAACACGCACCTGGAATGCAATGCCGCAAGAGAGAAAAAGGAGAGGAGGAAGACGATGATGTATCAGAAACTAGAATGAAATGTCGCGAAACTGCGAGTCTGCGGTTTATTTAACATGAAATAAGGCGTCGATTGCTGTAGAAACCGATGTCTATAGTCATCTAGACATCGGTTATCTCACTAATATGACGTCCAAGATAACTTTTAATCTGTCTTTTGAATGCACATTAGACTTCGGACACACGGGGCACCGACGTCTACGACGCTGATCGGATTGACGTTTCATTCCATGTCAGGGAAGTAGACGACGGTTGTCTTAGGGCGCCGACGTCTATAACCTTTTAGACGTTGGCGCCCTGTTACCGAACATCGAAGTGCCTATGAGTGTGATGAATAACATTAATTACAAGCACATAGACGTCGCTCACCCATAAAGTCGGCGTCTATTTTGCAGAAATTGATGTCTTCCCGCCTTCCGGACAGGCCATAGACGTCGGTTTTTTACTACATGACGTCTAAGCGCCTGGGAATCAGGTGAAGAGCATTAATTGCAGTTAGGTAGACGTTAGCCCCCCATCACAACCGACGTCAATGGGGCAGAAAAGACTGTCTTCTTGCCTACCTCAGGCCCTTGGACATCAGTTTAGGACAGAG
The DNA here is from genome assembly GCF_000741045.1 of Vigna radiata var. radiata. Taxonomy (NCBI): domain Eukaryota; kingdom Viridiplantae; phylum Streptophyta; class Magnoliopsida; order Fabales; family Fabaceae; genus Vigna; species Vigna radiata. The sequence goes on along the minus strand of NW_014543126.1, from coordinate 423,003 downwards.
CAGACGTCTACTATATCATAGACGTCGTTTGCCCTAGAAACCGATGTTTTCCTTACCAACTTATTTACGGTAATGTCACCGTCCATTAATATACGTCAGGCTACCCTCTAACCGACATCTGATGGGTGACGCTAAACAACATTTTTGCACTAGTGCTCCTTCATATTTGTCTTCTTCATCCATCATCTACAATTTATTTCATATTTTATTATGTTGAAGGAGGCATTGTTCCAATAGTTTTTTTAAGTTACGATCATTAATGTTTGTCAAACTGACAAATGAGTTATAATATGTGTAATTATTTTTATTTTCTTGAACATGAAGAGTTTATAATTATGATATCTCTTTATCTAAGTCATATAGAAGATCAATTACTATTTCAACACTTAAAAGGCATTTTTCATACTAACTCTTTTTCTTAACATTACTTTTGAATAAAAGTACTTTCTTGTATCAACATTTAGAAGAAATAATTGTAGATTGTATAAATCAAAACATCTTAGGTCAGAGCTTTTTCATATATTCATGACTTTCTACTAACAATTTCTACTTTATAGTTTTAAGAGTTAGTGAAATTGTACTTACTTGTATATCTTAAAGCCTGTTGACATTGATAATGATATTATATTGATAATGATATTATATGTCATAACCTTTCTTGAAGATATTCTTGGTCAACATCTAAGAAGTTTGTATCATCGTATTGATATGTCTTATATTGAGATGAATGTGAATGCATATATTCTATTGGGGATAGATAATTTGTTGATGTTTTTGTAAACTTTTATGCTATTCGGTTAAGCGCCTAACGGTGCATGTGTCTATTGAGGCAAAAACGGTTTTGAACCGAGACAGTATGTGGGGGGTTTTTTGCCTCAGTTGGCTTTGAACCAAGGCGGTAGATGCTCTTTTTTTTTTCAGAAAATTGGGTTGTTTGTCTATTCAAAATCACTTTTTCTTTTTAATTTTTATTTGCAATGGGACAACAGAGGTGGCATTCGCGTTCTCTGGTGGAAGAAGAAGAAGAAGAAGAAATAGTGACAATATGCTTACTGTTTTACACTTCAGGAATTTAACTATCAAAGTGGCTAGTACCTCGATTCTAAACACAATTGATGTGTAAACCTTCTAGAAAAATTCAAAATAAAATTGTAAATGACAAATTTCAAAATATCTACTAACTATAGGCCTCGGTTCGCGGTTAAACCGAGGCATAAATGGGCCTATGGCATCGGTTAAAATGGAACCAAGGTAGTAGAGGTTTACAAAATGGATTTTGAATGTTCAGAATTAGAGGTTGTTAGTTTCTTGCAGGACATACTACCTCAGTTGGTCGAGAACCGAGATAGTAGGCCTATTTGAAAAAGCTGTCAGAGTTGTTTTACCTTGATTGGTCAGAAAACAGAGACAATAAGCCTATTTCAAAAATGTTGTCAGGATTTTTTGCTTTGATTGGACAGATAACCAAGGTTGTATACACCCTTGGACATCAGTTCTTACTAAACCAAGACATATAGTGTCGCCAAAATTACGAAATCGCCACCATATTTTTATATGCTTTGGTTTTTTTTTGAAACCGAAATGTAATGTACCAATTTAAAAGTTGTTTGTTTACTTGTGCTATTTCACACAAGGTATATATGTATTACACATACCAAAATGGCCTTATTTGTTATGATTCAAGAAATTTGTGTCAATGACAATATTAAAATGTTAATTTAGAGATTTAGAGAACAAACCTCTACACGTCAGATTTATGATATGAACTTAAAATTCATATCTTAAAAACATTCTTATCTACTCACTGTTAAACTATTGTTAATACAATTTACAAATGTTAGTCTCAAACTTGGGATATAAAATTACAAAGCTTCAATATCACTGTATTGTTTTGGATATCAAATGATTTTTTTTTTAAATTTAATTCAATTTCACCCAGTTTTGTTAACTCTATTTTTTTTATAGTCTTATTTAATATTTAAAAATATTAATTGAATTCTATAAAAATTTTCATGAAAAAGAACTTTTGAAATTCAACTTAATACACCTTATCAAAATTAGAGATATTGAGAAAAATATTAACTAATTATAAATTAGTATCTAACTGTTAAAATATTATATTTTTTTTAGCTTAAATATCTTATTATTTAAGTTCGATTTAATCATCACCAAAGTTAAAATAGTTTGACCGTATTTTTTTTTATTAAATATGTTTTTAATTTTTAAACTTAAACATAAAATTTAAATTAATTTATACTTGACATATTTCAATTTTTAATTTTAAAAATAAATAAATATATTTTTTATTTTAATAATTTTTTTTCCGATAACATAAGCTAAAGTTTGAGTTGTTTAAACTATTTTACATCTTATATGTCAACTTAATACGTAAGAGTTAATGTCATTAATTTAAAATAATTATATTAATTTACTTTTTAAGTTTGAAAATAAAAATCTAAATCAAGATAGAAGTTCAATTTCAAATTATAAAAGATATATTTAATTCCTTATATTTTTTATAACTTCTTTTTTTTTCCTTTTAAAAAACCCTTATAAGTCGTACTTAATTATAATGAACGGTCAAATAATCAACAGGTTGCAACACTTCTATTTCGGAATATGTATCTTCATTTAAGATTTAATATTTATTAATTACGTAAGACTTAACGGTTCGTATTCATCATTTTGAAATCGCAAAAATCTTCTCATTTATTACGCTGAATGATTAGGCTAAATTAATTGTTTGACTCTAAAACCATGGTAGCATCAATCTTAATATTGGTGGCATCAAACTTTGTACGAAGAATAATTAAATGAGGTTTTGATAATGGTTTAAAAATTGTTATTTTTATACTTAAAATTGATATTAAATACATTCTTTTATAACTTAGAATTAAATTGAAATAATCCAATTTGTTTAAGTTAGAATATTGGAGAGTCAAATTAGGTTTTATGTTTGGTTTTCCTTTGATGTGGCAGGATTTATCAGGAATTAAATGAAAAAAGTCAAGTAAGGGAGGAATTGGATGCAAAAGAAGGTGGAAAAGTGAAGAAAAGAAGAGTTGCAACCACCATTGGACGGTGTACTCTCTAGGCAATTCTTTGCCAGATGCTCAAGCGGCACCGCTAAGGGATGGAATTGAGTATCACACTTGCCACCCAGCGGTGGACTCTTCAGTAGATTCTCTGGACGACGCTCAAGCGGCAACGCTGGGGTGAGATCAAGTGACGCGCCCACCGCTGGGCGGTGAAGCCACCACCAAGCGGTGTACTAGTGGACCTAGGCTAAATTTATGATATCTTTCTGAGTTATAAATACATTTGCACGAATCAGAGAAGCTATCTTTTGGCAGAAAGGATGCAGAAAACATTCTTCACACCTTGGAACTAGGGTTATTCTCTTTCATATTTTCCATTCTTTTCATCTAGATTCACCATGATTATGGTGAACTAAACCCCTTTGTTGTTGGGGAAAGATGTAATCCTATTTGAAACTCTCTTATATTGAAATTCTTACTTTATTCATATGTTTTTGTTTATCAATTGTTAAAGTTTTTCTTCCATTATATTTGCATGCTTTGTTTAAGACATTATTCAATAGCATAATCTTTTATTCTATCTATATGGACACCTATAGTTAGGTCTAGACATGAGATAATTCTCTTGATAGCAATATTACCTACATATAGGGATATAGGAGAATCAATTGTCATAAGCTTTTGTGCGAATTATGTAATGCATGAATAATTGCTGGGGAGACTATAAACTAGTAATTAGGAGTAGACTCTATGAACCAAGATATTGGAAATAGGGGAATTTAGAAAGTGGCATTAACGTTGATAAAGAAGTCGAATTTAGTAAGAATAGTAGATATTTGAGAGTAGATTAGAATGAAACTGGAAACCCAAACAACACCATTCATCCATATCGTTTAACTGTCAATTGATCAAACTTTGCATACATGTTTATTTTCTGTCTTGAATTTAAAACCTTAATCTTCGTCCTAACAAGTCTTAAGAAATCAAGAGTTCACACGAACGTTTAGGTCTAAGAGTCCTTTGGAAAACTATACTCAGACTTACCATTTTATTATTACTTGATACGATCTGGTACACTTGCCAGAATGTTAACAAATTTTGGTATTATAGTTTTCAGTAGAAAGGCAAGACTAACGATATACATACACTCTAATTTTGTCTGCACCTATTATATCTTTGTTTTTTTTTTATCAATTTTCTTTGTGTATATTAAATATTGATAGAACTTTTTCGTGTTTATAAATAAATTTTCGTTAATTATTTTATTTTGAATAGTTTATAATTGAAATTGTTTATGTATATCATTAGGTAGGATCGAGAGACACACCTGTTCCACTGCTCAAGTCAATGACTTTACGTGATAATAATAATAATATTCAATAGATGGTGAGTACTCAGAATTATTTCAAAGATACTTTATTCTTGCGCCTTAACATTCTATTTATAAGTTATTCCATAGATCCTAAAGTATAATAAAACGATATGATCCAATTATGGATCAATCATTAATAACTTAGACGCTTACTCATCATTTAATATGCTTGACTGTCAGAAGAAATAGATCGAACAGTTAAGAATGTTAAACCTATCCTCTATAGCATACAAAAAGAATAACAAAACACAATATATAAAAAAAAAAAATCAACTATTAATAAATATAAATTCAATCAAATTAATACGAACATAATCAATTGTAGTTCGTATAGATTTTCCTTGGACCATTTTTTTTATTCATCCTATTCCACACCTACCAAACCATTTTCTCTTTTAATTTTCTTTCTCTTTTTCTTCCCTCCCCTCTTCTTTCATGGACGATAATCTCATCATTTGGTATAACCCTAGACACACAGGTTTGCGTGGGCCAAAGACAAAACCATCTTTATCAACAAAAATGTGTTACCCATCGTAAACAAACATTGCTTGAAAACCAAGACCTAAAATCCTTTCTTTCTTCTGCATGAAAATCACCCTTCAACAACGACCAACTTTGACACTGTAGATCTCTTTATAAACCCCTACTTTTATGATTAATTCCCATTCCCAACCCACCCTAACACACACTTCCAACAACGTTAAATTTTGTGTTGCCCACAATGTCTAAAACGAATGTAAGAAGACATAGTGTGGAGAAGTGCAGGAGTGTGAAAGAGACACACAACTTTTTCAGCAGAAACCTGAAGAAAGTGTACCCCATTGGGCTTCAGAAAAGCACTTCATCTTTGTCTTTGTCTTCCATATCCTTGTCTCTGTCTCAAAACTCCAATGACTCTTCTCAGGCTGATTCTTTGACACCACTCGATGAGAAGATTTCCCTCGCACTGCGTTTGATTTCACCTCGTCATACAAGAGAACCTACAATAGCTTCTAAGCCTCTTCATCAACACCAACCACCAACTTCACCATCCACCACTGAAACTGGGCACTTCAAAAGATGTAACTGGATCACAAAGAACAGTGGTATCATCACTTTCATTTCCAATTTACCTTTATTTTTTAGTTTTCTTACTTCACTCATAACTTATGACCTTAGCTTTGGATAAGATCTTTTTATATTTATAAGAAATTGAAATGAATGACATTTAAATTATTTGTAATTATTTTTTTTAAATATTTTATTTGGATAAAATAAGTAAAATATTTTATATTTTAACTTTCTTTAGATATAATAATTAAATTCTTCTTTAAAGATACAATTTTATTTTATTTTTTTAAAATATATAATTTTAAAATTACATTTTAAAATAAAATATAGTTAAATTTTAATATTTAAATGATATTTAATAATTTAATTTTTTAATACGTATATATACGTTTTTATAAAAAGAAAATAACTAGTTGTGGAATTTTACTTTTTTTCTATTTTAAATTAATTTCAAATTTTATTATTTCAATTGTTCAAAATACCTTTTAAATATTTTTAAATTTTTAATTTTTAAAATAATATATTTTATTAAAAAAAATTAAATTCCTCAAATAAATTAATTGTTCTCTTAAATTACTTTACTCAGAAATACTATAAATGCTTTTGTAAAACTTTTAAGAGTTTTCTTTTATTGTAAAATTTATTTTAAATATATAAAAGCTCTGAAAGATATTTTTATTTTGTACCCATATTAAACACACAAAATTTTGGATTCAAATTAGACCTACTAAAATCAATTTATTTATTTTCAAATTTTGCAGAAATTGAATGAATGGGAATTTTGAAAAAATTAGGTTGAGTTTATAGCTTATTTGATAAATATTCTTTTTATTATCTCTTTATTTTTTAAGTGATTACAAGAAGTTTATCAAGACAAAACCTAACAAAGAAATGTCATTATATACATACATCATTTCACTTTTTGACTAAAATGTCTAACCATTTTGTTGGGAATATGCTTTATTCATGGGATAAATAAAACCAAAATATTTAATCTGGAAAACTAGTCCTTCTACCTAAAGCTCTATTTTATAACAAAGGTTGAACAACTTGGGTAGAATATAGGTTGTTTTCAGTTCAATATCAGTGCCTCATCAAGTAAAATCATGCCTATAATTTTGGATAATTTTAGCTGCTTAAATTAATTGCTGTTAGAGGTCAACAAAGTCGCAAGATTTTATTTCAGTTGAGTGGTTGAAGTGTAAAACACCAACTTAATTAGCCTATATAATAAATGTAGCAAAAAAAATTTCCCATTGGTACTTGTTAGAATTAATTAAAATAAAACATTGACAAAATTATACCAGATGTCTTATTAATTGTGCTACTTCTCTACAGTTTCATTTAAGGTATGTTCGGGTGTCAAGAATGAAAATGAAAAAAAATTAAAAACAAAATATACTCCTTTGTTCAATGAGAAAATGAGATCAAAATAAAGAAAAATTGTTATTTTTAAAAATAATAAATTAAATTGAATAATTATATACAAAGTTGTTTATACATTAACAAGCTTTAAAATCATAAAATATATTTTTTATATTTTAATATGTAATTATAAAATACATGTTATAGTAAAACATTTCTTTTTTATTTAAGTATTTGACATAAATTAGTAAATAATATTACTTTGACACTCCAAAATTGGTGAGATTTTATGAAAATTGACATTTTTCTGTCACTTTCTTTATCAGTCAATAAAGAAAATTGCAATTTGTACCAAAAATTTCCCCCTCTATACTTTCCTTTCAAATATATATATATATATATATATATATATTACAGTTTTTGCAATCATACTAGCAAAGTTTACGTAAATATTAAAGAAATTTAACTTTGATGACTGAATATAGTAATATATAAATTATTGTAAATTTATGATATTTGACTAATTTTATGTAACTTTTTTCATAATGGTCAAAAACCTGATATATAGGGTTTTTACATGCAGATAATGCCTACATAGAATTTCATGATGAATGCTGGGGAGTTCCAGCTTATGATGACAAGTAAGATCTAAGCAATGAAAAGTACTCTCTTCATTTTAATTCCTGATAATTTTTATTTGTTTTAAGATTTTTTTTTTCACTTAAAAAAATCTAGAAAGCAATAAGTACTTGCTTTTTTTTTTAATGATACTTTATGTATTTGTATATACGTTACCTAAATTATTAATTCACAATCATTCTCTCTAATTATCTTAATGCTAATAATTAATTATTAGTATAAATAAGACGTGTGGTTTACTTTACCTGATGATTGGGCAAACCATGAAACAGCAAATTGTTTGAGCTGCTTGCAATGTCTGGATTGCTCATGGACTACAATTGGACAGAAATTCTTAAAAGAAAAGAAACTCTTAGGTATCTTTGTCTCTGACAAATTTCTAATTCTATGCAAATTTTTTTGGTAAATATCAAATTAACACTATAATGTCGTACAATGTTTGAAAATTGACACAGAGAAGTTTTCGCTGGATTTGATGCTAATACGGTTGCCAAAATGGAGGAAAAGGAAATAATGGAAATTGCATCAAACAAAGCACTTTCTTTAGCCGATAGCAGAGTCATGTGCATAGTAGACAATGCCAAATGCATCACAAAGGCAAGTAACACAAGTGGTTCGTTTTGGATTGTGTGGTAGATTGGTGTGTTTTGATATTTTTGATGTTATAAATAAAAGATGGTAGTTAAGTTAGTTGCGTTGATGACAGATTGTTAAAGAATGTGGATCATTCAGCAGTTACATATGGGGTTACGTAAATCATAAACCAATAATAAACAGATACAGATACCCAAGAAATGTGCCATTGAGGAGTCCGAAAGCAGAGATCCTTAGCAAGGACTTAGTGAAGCGTGGATTTCGGTTCGTGGGTCCTGTCATTGTGCACTCTTTTATGCAAGCTGCAGGCTTGACCATTGATCATCTTCTCGATTGCTATAGGCATAATGAATGCGTTAGCCTTGCAGAAAGACCTTGGAGGCATATCTAACATGCAACCACACCCTTCTTCACTCTTTTACACTATCCAACATCTCAATTCATATTCAAGTAACATGCAATTGAGATTTATTACTTTTTTTTTTATCATAAATTCAAATTTTTGATTATGCTTGTCATGTGAAGTTATAAATATGAACTCATGTAATAATTCATTTAAATCGGCTTGTAAGGTGAGGTCTGCATCCCACTTAGGAGTGGGTTCTAGGCCTAACTCAACCCTACAAAATCGACTTGTAGGGTGAGGTTTGCACTCACTTAGATACACTTAAATGACCTCATCTCTAGTTGATGTGAGACTTCCGACATTTTATTATATTATTTTTGGATAACTTTTGTTTAAGACTGAAAATTACTCTCGCCACTGTGTATAATATCATGTTGAGGGGGAAGAGCAAAATACGGAAAACAGAAAAAATAAAAAAATAAAAACCGTTAAAATGAGTCATAATCCACGTGAAGGTGACAATTTACGAATCAATACTGTTGACATATATTGGGTTAAATTTAAAAAAAGTTATATGCAGATTAAATTTTAACCAAGTTCATTTAAAAATTGGGTTTAAATTTGAATTATAAAAAATATGTAATTTATTTTAAAAAGAATTATAGTTAAGTGAATAATATGAATAGGATAAAATTCAAATCTTTTTTAAGTTATTGATAAATAAATCGGATTGACTAACTGATAAATACTGATCTGAGTGCGACTGGATTGGCCGTTTTCAGAGCACCAGTAAAAACAATGAAACGACAAAAAAGTGAGAGTGGGAAAATTGAGAGGTGAGTGAATGTGAAGGTAAAGGTGAGTGAAATTTCAAATCTGAAACAGAGAACTTGAGTGGTATCGTTGGAGTTGCGGTTGGTGATTCGTTGAAGCAGCGTTTGAAGCCGACGGTTTGGAGAGTGACCGCAAGAGGAGCGAACTGCGACTAAGGTTGGTTTGGGTTGTAAATATGTGCAATTTCGTTAGTGTGTGATTTTTTTGGATTCAGGGTTTACGGATTTGTTGTATTTAAATACTCATTTTTCATTGGCCAGTTGAGTTTTTGGGTACACTTCTTTGCGTAACACTCGTCCGACTACGAATCGGACGACAGCGATGAGCACCACGAGTCGTGTGGGTTTCGGACGGCATGGGATATGAATCCAGTCGTGACCACAATCGAATCATGTGGAGGTGATGAAGGCGCACCGCATAATCAAGAGGGAGCAGAAGTCCCTCTTCGAATCATGTGATCGCTATGATGCTTGCATTTGCTGTTTAAATTGTATTTGATTTTAAGTTGAAGGTATGGCTGTGTTTAGAGTAAAGAAATTGCAGCTGTGATTGCTGTTGCGTTGTGATTGCTGTTGCAGAAAGAAATATGAAACAGTTAAATGTTTGTTCGTCAATTATGGCGAGTTTTTAGATTTTGCTAATTGTTGCATTTACTTTTTAGAATTGCATTTGGTTTTAAATTGAGCTTATGCTTGTGTTTTGAGTGTGAAATTTTTAGCTAAGGCTTCTGATTTTGTTAGATTTAAATTTGAAATTTGTTTTGAAACATGAACAAGAAGTGACCAAAGAGTGGAATCAAGGGAACTTGAGTATTTCTAACAATCACTTATCCAATCCTAGTCCTATTCGCAGAAGTGTTTCAAGAAAGGATGGCCTTCGATTACAATCTCAGTGATTTTAGTCTAAATGACAAATCTTAGTTTTCTGATAACTTCTGTAGAACTGAAAGAAAATAAGTTCCAAGAAGAGGTGAAATTTCATGAAAGAATTCCAACAAAAAATGGGACAGTAAAACCTCCGTCACCTATGTGTGACCCACGTCACCCATCACCCAATGTTTGCATGACAATTTTCCCATTCATGTTATAGCTTTATTTTCCTTCATTAGAACATGTTTTTGCCACGGCATTTTGTTACTGTGTCCATACCATTACTATAAAGTTCATTTTCAAAAGAACATATTATAAAAGTTTGATTATATCTGTTAGGATATAGGGTGTTTGGGATATAAGGGTATAATTGGAAAATGGGATTAGGATAGAAGGTAAATGAATTGTATAAATAGATTGAGTGGATAGTTAGAAGACACTTTTTGAGTACATTGTTTGTTGACAGGTTATGACCTGTGGAGAGGGTTAAGCCTCTGAATTCTTTCTATACAGATATTCTTACTGGAAATAATATTCAGTTTTCTCTCTTTCTTGTGTCTTCTCGGTGAGTGAGAGAGTCTTTGATTGGGTTCCCAATTCAGGAACCTATCAATATCTCATGAAGATTAACCAAAACTGTAGATATATACTAATCTCAGACCATATATTGATCGTTGAACATTATATATCATTTACTCTATGAACTATAAAGCAATATCAAATTTTGAAAAGAACCAGTATTATTTGACATAGATATTGTTGTTAACCGTGTGCACTTGCTAATTGGCAATTACTTTACTATTTTCAGCTGCGCAAACGCAATCGGGAGATGTACTTGGATCTCCCAACTAGATCACTGCCGGATCCACTTCTGTCAGAAGAGAATGATCTCAAGTGGCAACCCAACAAGCAATCTGAGAGCATCCTGAAATGTTTGAAATTCATATATGTAAGACTACTCAGAACTTCAAGAGCAATGGAATTGGAGAAATCAGGGCCAATTTCAAGGTTTGTGCACTCTTTTTTAAGTTCAAGAAGCTTCAGGGTGGATACCCTGACAAACCCAAAACCAAGCCTCTTGTTGCAAAAGGAATCTAGGCAGCAAGACCCTTATGGTATCTTTAACACAAAAGAGTCCATTCCAAGGAACATTCGTGCTTACAAGAACCTGGTTATATTCACTTCCAGCTCTATGGATCCCAAGTTTATCTCAAGTCCATACCATTACTAAGGAAGTTAAGGTATGGCATGGATGATATCTCATTTATGAGAAGAATCAAAATGTTGAAAACATTGTAAGTTCTACTTGACAATGATGAGATACATAGTAAAGTGAACAAAATTCAAAGTAACAGTTAGTTTCTTGCGGTTTACAGGATCTTGATGAGATATCTTCAAACTGTTTACTTGAAAATCCTTACAAACAGAAATTAGCATTCTGGATCAACGTGTACAATGCTTGTATCATGCATGTATAGTAGAAATTTCTTGTTTTTTTTTTCTTTCTTTTTTAAATTTCTCTATATCGTTGTATTGACATCAGATTAAGTATTTAGGAATTTGATTCATGATCAATCTGATGGATGGGAATTATAGGACATAGATCAGGACTATGCTTAATGTATTGTCTTGTTTCAGGGATTTATCCAATATGGAGTACCACCCACCCGAGAAAAACTACTTGCATTGATGAACAAGGTACATTAAAAATCTCGATATAGATGTCAATTGTCCTGTTTCTTGCCTGTTGGACTCTGTCATGGTTTCTTGACAGAAGACGACAATTTGTTTATGTTTATTTTCTGTTTTGAAAAGCTTATAAATCCATATACAAATTTTGAACATGTCTGAAAGAAACATTTATTTTCTTATTGCTAGAAACACTTTCTTCTACCTATAATAAGTACAACAATTTAATGGGATCCCTGCACCCTGGCATACGTAGGTTGTTTCCTTGTTAGGTTCTCTTTACTTCAGCATTCAAAAGATACATTGCCTTAGTATAGCTGCCTTATTCAAAAGATACGTAAGTTGTTTGCTTGTTAATATTTTTAGTTTAATAATAACTGCCTTTTGCCAACTGAATTACAGTTCTTCAATGACTTATGTTCTAAGTTTAATATTAACAAATTTTTTATATACTTATTTACCATGCTTAAGTTGCTTAACAAAATTTATAATTTTTTATTAAAAAAATATATTTTAACACAAACTTTTAAACAATATTTTGATAAAGGACAATCATTTTCTTACCGGTTTATTATTTACTAATTATTATTTTGATATACTCTAAATCCAACTAAAAATATGACATGTATATTATGTCAAAATATTGTAAACAAATTTGAATTAACATATCATTACCCTTGTTTATTATATGATATAATTATATTATTAATTTTTTGAATAATGAAAAATTAATAATATTATTATTTTCATCTTGTAAAGTAATTTTAAATAAAATAGAAAACTAAATATTGATTCTAAAATTAATGAAAAATAATTAATAAATATTTTTGAATTTTAAAAATTAAAAAATATATATAATAAACAGGTTTTGACGTTTTAAAACTTTTAATAGGTATTGAATGATAATAAAATATGATATATTTTTTTGACAGTTTTAATATTAAAATACGATAAAATATTATATCATAAAAGTAAATTTTGTAACTGTTTTCAATTGATATTAACTGTTTACAAAAACAAGTAACAAAGATTAGCACATTATTATACCATATTAATAGATAAAAAATTCGATAGATTAATGTATTAGTTAGAAATGTTTTACTTACAAATCTTGAATTCAATTTATAAAACAAAGAACTTGTGTTTCGGCCAACGATAATCACAATCAAGATTAACAATTGGTTACATAATTAAAACATAATTAATAAAATAACCAAACTTCATTCGGTAATAAATTTCTTCCAATAAAAATTAATATTTGCCCAGAACAGAAAGCCGTAAAAAGTAAAAGAAAAGATACACATACTAATCAGCAACATTATATCAAAACAAACTTCTTCAAACGAATTTAAAAAAAAAAATCGCCTTTTTATATATTAAAATTAGTTTAATGTTTTTAAAATATTATTTAATTTTTGTATAAATTAAATTTAACTTATTTATAAAAATAAGTCAAATTTACTTTTTTTTTTCTCTTGTAAATAATCAGTGAAAGGTTTAGGTAAGAGGAAAAATAAACAATCACTCTTGTGTGGGAGTTTCATTTAGATCCAAACCCAAATTCCCAGTGTGTCTTTTTTCTTTCACTTCCTGCACAATCTGCTCCTCCAGCGATTCCGCCCACCGGCTCTGGGACGCTTCGCCGCGCCTGAAGTACTTCACCGCTGTCTTCATGCGGCGGAGTATGGCGGAGAATTCCTCGACCTCTTCGTCCGTCACGTCGCGCGCCTGCTTCTTAACCTGGCTGTCTGAAACGGCGTCGTTGGCGACGTGTTTCCTTTTCTCACCCTCTTTCGACATTTTGAGGAAAATTCGGCGCTATGGTTTGAGACATTCCCCAATTGCATGTCCTTAAATTAGTTGGGAATGGGGGCGGTGGTGACGCTGCAGTGATATTGGAATTTTGATGTCGGTAAAATATGAAAAAATAAGCGATTTTGAAATTAATTCTTTATTAAATTTTGTAAAACTATTTTATTGTTATAATGAAAATTTCAAGATTATTTAAAAGTTAATTGAGAATTGTTTTATTAATAAATTAAAATATTAAGAATTAATTTGAATTCTCTATGTAATCAGAATCATTCTTTATATACTTTTGTAAATAATAAATAAAAAGCGTTTCATGAAAAATAACCAAAACAATTTATGCTTGAAATATGCTCCTCAAGGTACCGTCTTTTCTTTGTCCATTCACAAGCCAACACGTGTATGGACACGTTGCTTTCTCAACACGGTGATTTGACGTGATAGGCGGTGCCACGTTGTTGCATAATATAACGTTGAAATCAGAATCCCATTAACGTAATGATGATTCTTGTGTTGCATAAAGGGGCAACTTTTAAAGTGTAGTGATACATTAAACGCCACTAATATATATACGATCATTCAATAATCACGTATCAAAATTATCATTTCTAATTGTTAATAACACTAGGGATGTTTTTTCTATACATCCACTAATGTTATTATTTATTTTTATTGTTTTCTAAGTTTTTATTCTTATGTATAGATGTTATATTTAACTTAACACTTATATTTTATTAATAAAAGATTTAAATTATAAATAGATTTTTTATTAACATTTATTAACAAAGTTTATTTTATAAAAAATATTATCTCTCTTTTAGTTTTTCTTTCATCTTTTTTAAAAATCTCTAACTTCAAGTTTATCCTTTTGAAAATTAAATATTATAAAATTATTTTTCGTGAAGAGTTTTAGATGTTTATCCAATCATAGAGTCGAACAAAATAAGTTTTTTTTAAGATATTCTTGATGAATATGTATTGTTCTATGATCTTGGTAATATGATTATATATTTAATTAAGATTTTTATTATTAAGTTAGGTTTTTCTGTATTATCTTTAAAGGAAATGATTGTTTAATTGGAAGCTAATTTTAATTCTTGCACTTTTGTTTTAGAATGATTGGTTGGGACATAATGTTTTTACTTTAAATTGCTATGTGACATTTGATTGATGTGATAATGATGGATTGAATGAGAAAATCATGTTGTAAGTTGAGTTTGATATTTTAGTTGTGAAGTTGGAAATGAATATGTGAAATTAGTGTTTTAGTTTCTAATAAGTCATTTTGATTGAATTGTTGTATTGCATTTGTTAAATTGAGAAATGGTACTATCTAACCATGTTTTGATTCCAATTATATGTATTTTAAGAGTTGAATAAGGAAAAGATTATTTAGATAGACCATTGAATCAATCTAATACGTAAGACAATGAATTTTCATAACTAGTGCAACATTGTGTTCCCTTCTGTGAAAAGGAAGGAGTGAAATACATTCTCAAGGGTAAGAGACGAAGCGAGAGAGCCCTAGGTGGTTCTTGTCATAGGATAAGACAGGCTTGTCTAATAAATTGTTAAGACAATACAAGCCCGTCTAATAGAAACCTTGGTCTTGATTTTGAAGTTTAATTAAATAACACGAAATGAAAAAGTCTTTGTGCATGGAAGGCTAACCCCAAAACTAGAAAAATACTTAGCAAACCAAATATGTTAAAACATCTAGGCTAAGGAAATGAAAAACCTTAAGATAGAAAATACTAAGTTAAAAACCCCAAAACCTAATTTAGGAAACCAACCTTCAGTTAGACACTAGGATAGAAAAACCTTAAGATAGAAAAAGCTAAGTTAGAAAACCCCAAACCGAAATTAGGAAACCAAACTTTAGTTAGACACTATAAAAGAAAAACCCCAAGTTAAAAGACAAATCTTAAGATAGAAAACAATCATCAAACACTAAGGTAGAACACTCTAGAAAGCCAACTCTAAGCTAGAAGAAATATGAGAACCCTAGATTAGGATAAAAGAACATGAAGCCATGAGCAAGAAAGGGAAACAAAACTACAACTGCTCAGGAAACAGAGTTTAGGATTAACCAACAAAAACCTAGACTAAGGAACCTAAAAAGAAAAAAGTTAAGACACCAACCAAAAACAAACAACTTAGGATGATAATCAGAAAATAACTTAGGGTGAAAACACAAGACCTAGAGCCTGAACCCTAAACATACACAACCTAGAACTAGAATCCCCAAACATAAAAAACCATAGGAAAACACTTAGGTCTTATGAAATAGAAAAGCATCTAGGTTAAAACACCTACATGCATCACTAAACATTGTTGTACCTAAGGTGTTTAAGAGAGCTTAAGTTAAACACTTAACGCTCATAATACTTAGAATAGGTATTCAACGTCTCTCGAAAACAAAATAGGTCAAGACAATGTCTCTGACCAAACATATTAAAAGACATAATCCTTAATATACGAAAGAAAACTTAAGCAAGCTAAACATTATCTGTCTAACTAAAAACAAAAGCAAAAGAAGCGTTTACTTGACTAAACGATGCCATGAGCTTAACAAGTACCTCATCCTATGATGAAGTATATATTTATGCTTGGCATCTTTAGATAAAAGAACTTAATTGCAAAATGTTACCTAACGGTAGAAAATCAAAAGCCCTTTGTTGTTATGAGCAAGCATTAAATGACATTAAATGCTCAACGTTCAAAAACAACAAAAAGTGATAAACCGATTATCAGATTAAAAGTAGGTAACAGGAAAGACATTCACAGAATGTTCTCTACCTAAGAAATGGTGAGATAAAGCATGTGTAGATACAAACCTTAAAGATTAAGAACTGGACGTAGGATCTCTATGATCCGAACCAGTATAAAAATTACCTGTGCAATTTTCTCTCTTCCTTACTCTTTTATATGTTTAATTTGGTATTAAGGAATTTATAGTTAAGATAAAATTTATTAAAAGAACGATTTGCGATAAGAAACTAATTCACCCCCTCTTGGTTTGTTGTACACGCGTTAACCATTTCGCTGCACCACTCTCACAAAATCAAAATGGTGTTGAGTAGGGAAGAATTCATCCAAAAACAATTGCTTCAGATCTTCCCGACCGGTTATGGACCCTGAAGGAAGACAATACATGCAGTCCCTTGCTACTCCTTGTAATGAGTGCGAAAATGCCCTTAAGAAAATGTGATCATCCAAGACATGTGGAGGTTTCATTGTATAACAAATGATATGGAACTCCTTCAAATGTTTATGTGGGCATTCACCTGCAAAATCATGAAACTTAGGCAGTAAATGTATCAGTCCAATGTTGAGAATGCAATGAACATCATCCTCATTTGGTGTAACCAGCTCCCAAAGAGCACTCTCACGAGTTGGGGGATGAGCCATATTGTTCTCAACATAGAAATGAGCAGCATATAAATGAGAATCATAATCAGCAGCATAGGCAGAAGAAACAATATGCACAAAATTGAAATAGGTAGACATGTAGAAGGAATGAAACTAATGTTGTTTAAATGTAAAGACTAACAATTCCTAGAATTCCTAACTAATCTATGAAAAAGGGCTATCAATATCGGGATCAAAGGGTGGTAGTTGCCAAGGTCATGCACTGAGTCAACCCCCATCAGCAAAAGTCAACACAAGCAAACATAGGGGGTGAAACTGTAAGTATATGCAAATCTTATCAGAATGAGTTGAAATTTTGTGAGCAACACCCTAAAATCATTAAATAATAACACCAAAATTGAAAAAGCAAAATTTAAACGATAACTATTTTTACAAATTTAAGAAAGTTTGGACCAATAGGGAAATTAAACTTAAAAAATAAAAAATAAACAGAAAAAGCCTCTTTTTGAAAATCTGAGAATCGCCAGACAGCATGGCGATCCAAGATTGATCCATAATTTTTTTTCTACGCGAAATAAAAAAAAATCGTCCAATTCTGACTTCGGGAGCAAAAGTTATCGAAGTTTGAAGTTTTGACTCTTCCTATTTAAAAAAAAAATTGTAACTCCAAACCGGGACTACCACAACTGGCTCTATGATTTGTCTATCAAAATATGGACCTTAAGAAACTAGGAAGTGACTCCTAGGTTGTTTCTCAAGGACCAAATTGTGATTCATGCAATAGGTCGAACACGTGGTGGGGGTGGTTTTGTGGACAATTTTTGACTTGAAATTAACTAACCAAAGCACAGATTCAAACACTAATTAAAAACAATTGATCACTAGCTCAATTACACTATTCCAATAACAGATTAACAATAATTACTCACTCCTCTAACCGCCAATCCACCATAAGCTAACAAACTAAGCCAAGACTAACCATGTTTTCATAAAAGCGAATTAAGCAAACACAATGCTTACATTAAATCAATTTTGCACCATACAGTGTCATCAACTAAGCGAAGATTAAACACCAATTAGGCAACTAAGTGTGTACCCAATTGCAAGTGCACAAACAAATTTAATATCAGCCAAGTTAGAGCAGCAAAAACACAATTATGGTTCAGAAATCTCATGGAAACGATGCAATTTCACGAATGACCAACCAAGCACACTTAAACTACCATTAAAGCGAGATTAAAGTAGCAAAACCAAAGTGAATTCATCAAACCCAATAACAGCAGAAATGAAAACGCAATTTTGGAACGAAAATAGACACAAACAAAAATGCAATTGAAAAACGCAATGGAAAACACAAATTTGTGATGAAAATTGAAATGCAAATGGGCAAAATGAAATTACATGGAAAACGTAAATCCAAAAAGCAATGCAAACAAAAACTAAATTGAAGCAAAAGAACAAAAAAAATTAGAATTAAACTAAAATCATTCAATACATGAAGAAGGGAAAAGAAGCAAAGCCTAAACCCACAAAGGAGAGGGGGGGGGGGGGGGGGTGTGAGGAGGGATGTCCCAAGGGCTAAAAAACGAAAAGTGGGGGAAGAGAGAACAACCTAAAATCTGATTTGGGTATTTAAAAGCCCCTTCGGACGAAAATGCCCTTCATATAGACTTCTCCTATAATTGACCAAAAATAGGTCCAAAAGTCAAATCTGACGGTATCGGAGGGGGTAATTTTCGAAGAGTGTAACACAGCGGAATTAAAACACAGAGAGCGTAAAGCGTATTTGGTCACAGTTAAAACGAATTTGGCCTTTTTAAACAAAAGTAATTTTCTTTCAGAAAATTAACCAAACAGTTGATATACGTTAAGTAAAATAAGTGTAGGGAATAGAAAAATCACACGAGTATTTTTATACTGGTTCGATTCAACAGAATCTACGTCCAGTCGTTAATCACTACAAAGAGTGATTAATAGTTCCACTAAAAATAGTTTTACAGATTACAATTAGATGAACAAGATTTAGAACGAAAAGAACCACTCTACCAACTTGAAGAGAACCGCTCTGGCAATCGACCAACGATTCGCGAGCTTCTCCTTTCACAAGACCAGACAGAGTACCTTGCTAACTTGAAGAGAGTCTGCTCCGACTATCGACACACGATACGCGAGCCTCTCCTTTCACAAGACCAAGCAAGGGAACAATGAACAAAAAGCTCTCTAAGAACGTTCCTCTGACACACAGTGTTCTAACAAGCTTTCTTAGTTCAAAAACGTTAAGTTCTGAATTTTCCAAAATCCAAATATATAGCCAAGTACACTGAATGCCAAAGGTCAGCTCCCAACTGCCATGAATAATCGATTATTGTAAGTGATAATCGATTATTCAAGTCCGTTACAGAGTTTTCAAAAAGTGATAATCGATTATATGAAGTGATAATCGATTATTTAAGTATGACTTGTGATAATCGATTATTCAAGTATGACTTGTGATAATCGATTATTGCTTCATGATAATCGATTATTCTAGTACAAAAATATGTGATAATCGATTATAGCTTGACCATAATCGATTATATCAGTAAGAATTATAATATTACAATATTTTCCTACTACATTCAAAATCTACAAGTTGCTTTTTAAATATTTTCCTATTATATTCAAAATCTACAAGTTGCAGCATCATCAAAACTCATCTTCAGGTTTTACCAATACTCCCTTATTGGTAACAATCCCCCCCTTTTTTATGATGATCAAAAATTCTTTTTAAAAGCAACTCAGGTTTTCCTGCAACACATACAAACTAAAAAACAGCCACAGAGTTAGCAGTACCTGTACAATTGAAAAGTATTTCTCCCCTTAATTCTCCCTTAATATTTCTTCTCCCCCTTTTTGATCATAAGCAAAAAGATCATAAGCAAAAAGAATAATGTAAAAATCTCCCCCTTAATATGAGCTCCCCCTCAAAAAATGCATAAAATTGTCATAAAAGCTCATTATATTAAGAACAAAAGGAGAGTACATGAAATGCATAAAGATCAAGTCTAAATACCACAAAGAAAACAATATAACAATCAAACTTAGTGGCCTAAAAACTAGAATTCAGGACTAGGGGATCTTTCAGTAGGTGAGATATTGAGATGACTCTCAATGTTAGATAGGCGAACATCAAGTTCAAGGAATTGATCAACCAAGTATTCGTCAAGAGATTGCTGCCACTCATGAATGTCATGAAAATGAGTCTTCTGTGCTAGACTCATATCCTCCAATTGTTTAGATAACCGTGCAAAGTGTTCTTCCATAGAAGTTGATCAAATTAAGCCCAATTAGCAAAATTGATAAAATAATAGACAATTAAGCACAATTGACTAATTAAGTTCAGTGCGGAAAACTAAGTGAATAGTACCAAAAAAAAGATTCATCACTTACATACAACCCTTGGATACATTGAGTTAGTCATGTAAACGATCTTGTCAGGATAGCGTTTACTAACAAGTTTTGCTAACTCACAAGTGATACGTACATCATGCATTGTTATCCAATTCCAAAAAAGTCGAGAAAATATTATTCAACCCTCCCCCCCTTCTAGTGTTCTCTCACACCTTCAGTTAAATAAAAAATTCAACAACAAACCGAGAGGTATACCAAATACGACAACAAAGGCAAAAGATTGGTGTTGGACGAAGGGGATTGGGTTTGGCTCCTCTTAAGCAAGGATAGATTTCCCAAACAAAGGAGATCCAAACTTAACTCTTGTGGTGTTGAATCCTTTAGAGTGTTGCTGATAACGGATTAAAATACCATTATTTGGTATATGATTTTGATACTAAAAGCATTTGACTTAGAAACTTGCTTGAACTCGTGTGTTTTTAGTAAATTGTGTGAATAAGAGAGTTGAGGTTGATTTTAACTATTTTCTAACAAATTCCCCTTGTTTTAATAGAAATTGAAGCAATAATGGAAGAAGAAGTGAAAAGCCATGAAGTTGGAGCTCAAAAGGGGTCAAAAAGGTACCAAGAAGGGAGAAAACCCGAAGCCCAAGCGAGCACCAGGTGACAGAAGCGCAAAATTTGCGAGAGGAAATCATCGCTCGTCGCCCGAGCGACAGACGTTCGTAGCCCAAGCGTCCAAAACTGGCGCCCAAGCCTTACAGAACCCTTAATCCACACCCGAGCGAGCTCCCTACGACACTTTAGCGAGATTTGACGTGGATCGGGCCCAATTTCTACTCTGATTTGATTCTTTTGGACCGGGCCACACTTTGGGACACTTCTAGCACTATTTAAAGGACCCTGGGGCTCTAGGTTTTTCATCCCTGGCAGAAGCGAGCATAGCAATACGCTCTTAGCCAATTCTTAGTCTTTTCATTCTTTCTTTTCTTCCATTGTTCATAGGTTCCCCATGTCTATGGGGAACTAATTTCCATTTGTTGTTGGGGAATGATGTAACCTTGTAAACTCTCATGTATTTGAATTGATTCTTAATTCTATATGCTTTATTTCATTATTTGTTAGAGTAATTCAGGTATTCTTATTCTTGCTTATACAATAGCATTATCTATGAGTTGCATGAGTGTCGGGAGGTTCCTTTCAATTCAGGTCCTTGTTGAATTACTCCTAAGGGTTATATTGCTCAGGGATGAGGGTATGAGTCTTAGTCGTCTTAACCTCTTGATCTTCACATCTTTTTACCAAGAATGCTAGGAATTGTATAAACTGGTGATTAGGGACAGGCTTATTGACCGAGGGATCATGTTTAAGTGTTTTAGTGAGAGACGTTGGCATTAATGAATAAAGAAGAATTCTTATATACATGAGAGGGAACTTGGTGAAGTCAAACCCCAACAACATAATCATCTCATATAAATCAACCTTCATTCATCTCTATGCTCTTTTGTCATTGATCACTTTTACTTTGCTTTATTTTATTTTATTTGCAATACAAACCATGATCTATTTTTATTTTTGAAGTCTTAATTAATCTTGTTTTCACACAACTGTTCAGCGCCGAGAGTCCTCTGGGATACGATACTTGGTCTTACCATTTTATATTACTTGTGCGATTCAATACACTTGCCGATTTGCCTCAACAGTTGCAAAGGATTAATAACAATGCATATAGGTTAGAATTGCCAAATTAATATGATGTGAGTGCTACTTTCAATATTTGTGATATAACCCCTTTTGTAGGTGACTTAGAGCCTAATTAAGAAGAAGAGCCTCTTGATTGAGGTGAAATCCTCTTCAAGAGGGAGGGGATAATGGCAAACTCATAGCCAAGGGTCCTATCATTAAAAGTATGACCTAGCTCCTAAAGAAGAACTATCTTTATAACGAGAAACAAACCTTTGCTTCACTTAGGCCACCATTGGAGAGGATTAATGATTCATGGCTCCCTCTTATTAGTTGCAATTCTTGGCCAACACATGTATGATGGCTAGGTTTGCTTTTAGGTTTATAAAAGATACTTTTAGGGTTAGAAGGACATATTTTTGGCCTATATATAGAGGTGTCTCCATCCTTATAAATCATCTTGGATTAATGTAATGTTATGCAACCAATTTTACGCCATAAACTTCCTAGATCAAGACTAGAGCAACCCTAAAGGCCCTTCTAGTCACCTTTCTCCCTGAGTTGGCCTCAACTCTCTTGGAGCCATCACACATCACCACACCTTCACAATATACACCAAAACCATGAGCATATCACCTTGTCTAGCTTTATCTGCATATCCTTGGACCTTACTCCCACCACATTTCAGCATCCATCCTCCAAGGAAACACCCCTCCATGCATATTTCCTAGCTTTGGCCCATCTGACTAGTCCAAGTTTACCCATTTTTGCATGCTGAGTATTATGACCACTATTGGTATACAAGTCTTTGATTATGAGAAGGATAAGAACTATCATTGAGAGAATATTTAATCAAAACAATATATTTTTGAATTCTTGTAATTTCTTTCTTTCTTTCTTTTCAAATGAAAGCATCAGACAATGTTAGCTCAGAGCAAAACACTTTATTTTTGTTCACTCTCTAGTTTTCCTTTCTCTTCTTAAACATTTTTGTTTAGACGCTATGAGAATGTAAACAAACTTCAGAGTGGAAATTCAGCAAGGGCTTACTTTTCTTTTCTTCTCTTCTGAAACCTTCAGATGTTGTAGGCATAAAGATAAAGTAGCAAGATAAATATGTGATGATATCTCTTTTCTATTTTCTCTTCACTCTTGCTCATCGTTCTTCTCATTCCCTTTTCATAGAGCATGCTTTCGTTGATTCTTTCTTATCTTCGTCATTTTTCTTAGGTTGAAAAGCATCAGACAATATATGCACTGAGGTAGAGTAGAGTTGATATTTAATGATCATTCTTGAAATTACTCTCTCTTCATTTTTCAATCTCCTTTTTCACTTTCATTTCTCACCTATTCTCTCTTCTACTTTTCAACAACTTCTTCTTTTTAGTTTATCTTCTTTATATAGACTATCATGTGAGATGATCGTTAGATACTGAGTTAATATCAAGATAGGCTTCATAGACTTTTTCGGTAGCTTGCTCAAACTCAGGTCTACGTGTTAGAATAGTAAAGTTTTTTCGTGTAAATAGCTTGTATGATCTTCCTAAGCAAGAAGCTTTGATGAAGCATTTTAAGAATGTTTTCTTACCTCTCAATGTCTTTTTGACCTTTGTGTAGAACTTCTAACTTAAGCTAGGTGTTGTCATTTCCTACACAGATAAAGAAAGCAAAATATACAAGCACAAAAACACTTTTCCATACAACATTAAATGTTTTATCCATTGATGATCGTACAACACATTAACATATTTGCATATGTCAACATCATTTAATTAATGCATCATTTATATCAAGTTGACTTAGATGATGTATTATTTAGACGCTTATCTTATAAAAGCATTTACATGAACTTGCATCTATGTTTGAGAAAGGTTAACGCTTAGATGCTTTATCATTAGATCATACTGAAGTACATAGGAAAACATTAGATGGAGAATGAATAGTGTTTTCAAAATATTTTCGCAATGCAACGTCTGATGATTTAGTGAAGGTGTATTAAAAAGTAAAAGGCCTAAATAGGCACAAATAAAAGGCGCAAAAGCATGTCTCACTCAGAGACAATAGGCACAATCTTTTTATATGCACCAGCCATGGTTGGGGCGTTTTCCATCATCCCCTCCCTTTTGAAAATGATCTCTTTAAATCTGCATGTTTCTCCATGACAATAACTTTTTTTATTGAGCATGTTATGTGTTTCTCCTTGAGGATCAAAGACCATCATCCAACAAACATTACACATCAAGGTAAGTGTTATGTGTATAAATATCCAAAGAATGGAACTCCCAATGCTCATGCACCTTTTATCAAATGAATGATAAAGGTATTTGATTTTATGATCAATTTCATTTAGTTCCTTATTTGCCTTATGTTGAATCCATATAATCTTGAAGATATTTTCTTTTCTAGCACAAGGTTTTATTTGGTTTTGTTTTTCTTCTTTAAAGAAAGAAGTAAGACTGACTTTATCTTCATTGACACATAAGTCTTTGCCCATTGTTTATCTTCATTGACACTCAGAAGCCTTGTGTTTTCTTCCTAAATACTTGGGAATATGTTATTTCATTGGTTTACACGTATGTGGACTTTTCTTTGCCTTATTTTTCTTTATTTTCTCTTCTTTTCTTTTACTTTTTATTTGCACTTGATCCTCTACCACTTGGATCGGTCTTAAAGGATGAAGTTAAAAAAAAAATTTCATATAAGTGAAAGTCATTTCGTTGGTGAAGCCATTATGCATGGATTTCTTATCAAATTTCCAAGATCTCCCTAATAAAATATGTCAAGCTTCCATTGGGACTACATCACAAAGCACAATATTTTCATATTTTCCAATAGAGAACTTGACCTTCACTTGTTGGTTAACTGTCATATCCCCATTTTCATGAAGTCAAAGAAATTTATAAGGTTTCGGATGGGGTATAATAGTTAATGTCAACTTGTTAACCAACCTAGTACTATAATAGTTGCAGCATAACCCATTGTCTTCAATGAGAAAACATGTGTTTTATTAAACTTACATCTTGTATAAAAGATCTTTTCTCTTTGTGACAATTGTTGTGCACTAGGTTAATCATTGAGAATCCTTCTAATCATAAAAAGGTCCACATCACAAGGGTAGGTATCCTCACCTTTATCCTTAAAAGATTCCTCACTCTCACTATAGATGTCAATTCCCCTTAAGATCTTTTCATATTGGCTACTATAAATGTTAATTCCCCTTAAGATCATGGATTTTTTATGGGACATTATGATGTAATATGACCTCTATCAACAATTGGGACACTTGATATCACTAGCATGAGTGTGTGATGATGACCCTTCCCTTGGTTTTTCTTTCTCTTTGCCTAGATACCTAGGGGGTTCATGTCATTATTTAACTTGTTTCCCTTTCCTCTTATAGTCTTTCTTCTCATAAGAGCTAGAGTAGATAGTTTCCAAACCTTTTCTTAAAATTTATTACTCTACCTTTATGCAAATTTGTATATATTCATTTAGATCTTGGTAGGGAGATAACACCACTCAATTTCTTATTTCAAGACTTAAACCACTAAGAAACCTTGAAATTGTGGTGTTTTTATGCTCCTAATCTTAGCCATCATCATGTAAAACTCCATATTTTGCCTATATTCTTCTACTCTCATTATTTTGATGGAGTTTTTGGAGCTTAATCATAAGCTCCCTATGGTAGTAGGAGCTTATACCACATTCCAATAAGTACATTCCTTGACTTTTATGAGAACTTGTTGCAATATAGGATGTTTTGCACCAATAAAGTAGTAGTTCACTAAATGTTTAGAATTGATGAATTTAGAAATAGTCTTCAGATTTGCGGGCAAGACACTATGAAGAAACTTGGATTTAATGTTCCACCTCCTGACCAGACAAGTGTGATTCGTTAACATACGAATTAGTTATAATTAGATGTCAGTGTTCTCTCCTTTAAAAAAGTTCAAAATGGCACAATGTGCAAATGAAACAATGAAACCTACACAGTCTAGCTCCTTAAAATCTACCTTGTTCTCAACAAACAACTTCATGGGTTTGTCACCAATCATTTTAATGATAACATCATCATGAACACCAAGAGTTACTTGGGGAATCATGGCCATAGGAGCAGAAGAAGATTAATTTGTAGACAATTTGAGTAATAAGTTAATTTTGTCAAGCCTTTTAAAAGAGAAAGATGTGATGTGATACATAAGATTTTTTAGAGATATGAACTAGTCATCAGTTACCTTTTTTCTAATACTTAAACGTATCCTTTAATCAAAAGTTTTAGATAAGGTAACATATATAATTAATGTGATCATAATTAAACTTGTTTATTTAAAATTGTCATACACTTATATAAATATAATATATGAATAACGTCTTATGGTTATGAGTTAAATTTTCTTATCATACAATCATGAGTATGCATTAGGAGAGAAAAGATAAATGTTTACTCTTTTTAATATTTGTTGTGTCTTTCATTTTCTATTATTTTTTTATACAAAATGTGTTTATATGCATGTGTTCATATTTTTCACTTGTCTACCTTATCGATTATCAATATGTTGTTTAAAAGCAAAAGATTTTGATTTAGTAATTTCTTATCAACTTTTCTAATTCGGTAGTTCTTGATTCAATTCATAATCTTAAAGTTACACTTTTTAATACTTTTATCTTCTTTAAATTATAACACACACATCATGTTGTTTCAATATTTGTCTAATATTATAAGATTTTAGTATATTGATAAGAATAATAAAAAATTAATTATTCTTGAGCTAGAAATTATATAAAATTTTGTTAGCATTTGATTAAATTGTTAAATTTTAGTTTATTTTTTTGTAACTTGAATATATCGTAATAATCCATTAACATTTTAAGATTTATTATTTATTATAAAAGAAAAACTCATGTAAAAGTTTCGTAGTCAAAAGAATATATGCTTAGATGGAATGAAACTAAACTATTAACAGAAAATTGAACTCCTGAGTATCAAGATGCAGATTAATGTTAATTCGAATTTAATCTTAATTATCAATTCAGATTTTTAATTCCTAATCTCGTTTAACATGCAGACTTTTATAATGGATTGATGACGCGAAGTCATAATGTTTTTCTTCTATTATAAAATATAGATGCTACGCACGAGGCATCTCAGAATCAGACACAATCACGTTTTAGATTTTATGTTTTCTAAGTCTCTTCAAGACATTAGTCAAACAATTATTAATAAAAATGTCAAAGACACATAATAAAATTTCTATTTATATATTATAAAATAGACAACATCAAGTTTTATTATTTTATTACTCAATCAACGGTGAATTTATAAATTTTGTAATAATTAGTGTAAAGAATTATATATGTTTTTACTTTCTCAATTTTGACTTGAATTCATTTTTTTAAAAAAAATTATGCATTTTACCTTTTAAATTTTAAAAATAAATAAATATAACTTTTTTAATTCAATTATCTTACAATTTTTTAACATGTTTAATGTATTTCACTCTAACATTTGAATTGTTTACATAATTTGATATGATCTTGTTTCAATGTTAATTGGAAAACTTGTTTAATATATAAAAAATTAAGACTATATTCATTCAATTTTAAAGTTTGAAATCAAAATGTATTAAAAATTCAAACAGAAACGAATTTTAATTTCTTTCAAAGTTTAAAGACTAAAAACATATTTAACTATATCTTTAAAGCTACACAATTGTATTTTGTCCTACAGTCGAAGATATTCTATATATATAAACTCTATAACTTCTAACATTCTTCAAAACAACATATTGAATCTTTACTTTTTCTTTAAAAAAATTTCTTGTATCCAATAAACTAAATAATTTTTAAAAAGTATTTTTTATAGGTTTGTAATTCTAGTATTTAGTAATAATTTACATTTTATAATTTTAATAAAATAATTGTAACAATCCTATAATTGTTTTTGCTATCATACACAGTGCACAATAGCAATCTACATAAATTGATAAGAGTATAAATTATATCAACTATATTTATAAATTATATCAATTATAAAAATAAAAAATCCCTACTAGTTTGAGATTATATCACAAGATACAAAATAATATGTATAGAATATATGAGTGTTTCATCTTCCACGTATCTTCGAGAATAAGAAACATTTCTCTCACGTATCAAAACATCTTGTTTACATGTAACATAACATGATCATGGTAGACTCACAAACGACAAACTTATGGTAAGTTAATAATTCAAAAATAAAAACTCATAGGTAATGTACATAAACATAATCACATCATTTTTATGCATAATTATTACATCATATACATAAAGTAATAAGCAATCAAAATATCTTTTGGAAGACATGGTTATTATGCTTAAACTAAGGAACTAACACATGCAGTCACATTGTAGTTGGTTCTTTATTAGTACCCAATCAACCTGATTATCCTACTTAGGGGGTAAGACTATCGTTGACCCTACAACAATCTAGTCTACCTTATAGTAATTGTAGGGTTTGTCTCCAATATCGCTTTATTGGCTCCTTCCTAATCTAGTTTATCTGGAACATGTATAATTATTTATCTTTGTTTATTTAATCATATGTTTTGTTATCATCAAAATCTATTTAATCTCAAACTCATCAAATGGGGTTTACAACATCTAATGCTAACAATGATTACCTTGGAGTGATGTACACATTTAGTCGGGTAAAAATAAATCACAAGGCACAAATTTTATTCTCAATTGTCCTCTTGACTATACTCTTAGACCAAAATGGTACTATCCATACTGCCTATTGGTACTATCCATATTGACGTAAAACCATTATGACTCGGAAGGTATGATTTCAACGTTTAATGGCCTTGAGTACTTAAAGTATCATTATACTAGGAGTTGATGAGTTTGAACACAAATTATATGGATATGGTTATTAAACATTGATAATGGTAAGTGTGAGATCTTGAACTCTAAATATACGGACATGATTTTCTTTTTGTGATCAACTTGATTTTTTTTGCACGTTAGTTATGGTTCATGAAAATATAAAATTTTGAGAATTTGTTTTGATGGAGGAAATTTCGGACTACTCACAATAGCCATGATAAAGAGGATGAAAGAGAAGATGGCTCTTCAAGAACTCTACTTTTGTGAAGGATCAACTATTAGTCTTCTTTTTTCTCTTAAGTACTTTTGTAAATATGTTTCATAACCTCATTTAGGCTTTGTATTTGGCCAAGACCCTTGTTTAATAGAGTTTAGGTATTTAATTTGTTCGTGTTGACAAACTATGTTCGTATTTAATTCGTTAAATACGAACAAATACGAACAAATACGAACAAATTTGTTAAAAAAAATACGAACAAATTTTCTTTAAACAAATAAATGATACATTAAAGAAGTAAAGTACATCAAATAACACCAGACTTTAAGTGTTGCATTGATTTCCACCAAGAGTAGTAGCCATTGCTTTATTAGTGTCCAATTATTGCCTAATTGCGCAATGGGTTTTAACCATTCTTGCATTCTATAGTTGAATTGCATTGAACATCCTCTCTATAGTCCTTGTAATTCTACCCTTATCGAGGGCATATGGGGTTTGTTTTGTTGTCTATGAGCCATTTTGTTGCTACCACACAAGAGAAATGCTCAAAATACTAAACACAACAACATATTCAGACTTGATGGAAATGTCCTTGCATGGGCCAAGTGCATACAAGAGAAGTGGGTTTTATCTGTTGAGAGAGCCTAAGCTCCTATCTTTTGGGCCTATCTTTGTTTATGATAGAATAGGTTTCTTTTGGATCTTGTATTATGTGCCAAGTAGTATAGGGTTTTCTTTGGGCCTAGTAGAGTATGTTTGGACTTTTAGAGTTAGACTTTAAGTGTGGGTGTAACATTAGGTTAAATTGGGCTAGCTTGGGCCTCAATTTAACCTAATATCACACAAGCTTGCTCTTCAAGGTAGGGTAAAGCTCCCTTATCCGTCTCATGTAAAGCATGACCTTGCCACATGGAAAGTCACACCAAAAACATGACTCCTTATGGACCCTTTTTGCCAGTGTCTGCTAGGGTTTTTCTCTTTCACTTTTGTGAGACACCTTTTAGGATTTTCTTGGGCTATAAATAAAGGTCCTCATGCATTGTAAAAACTAGTTTAAGATTAGTAAAGAAATTTTGTAGAAATTGCATATTACTTGTCTCTAAGTCTCTTTAGACTAGGTCCTTTCTAACACTACTCTAGGACTTCCCTCCTTAGGAGTTGGCAACACCTCTTCATAGGACCCTTACATTTGGTATCCAGAACCAAGGTTACTCATAGTTTTTTTACGAAGATAAGTTTTATCTTGTTAATTTTTCAATTTTGTGTTGTTCATATTGTTTCTTTTCATGTTTGTGTTGATTTCTACCATTTAAATTTCCCATACATGCCTTCTTGCTTTGGTCCAAACTCATTTGCTTCATCTTTAACCACCCATATGTGTTTTTAAGTTTCTTCTATATATGACCAAGTGTACTTTTATATTTATTTGAGTCTTTGTTGTTTTTGTGTTTGACGTATATGCTTTATATTGGGTATTTTTCATTTTATAATCAATACATGTTGTCGAGAGTCATGTGTAGCCCTTATTTTGTCATTTCTTCCTAGTTTGACCATTTGATTTTTGTTAAAATGAAAATCTTTGTTGCTTTCTATCAGGCAAACCATATATTCTTTTTTTAGTGCTTTTATTTTGCATTTTTTAGTTCATGCTTATTATCATATTCGTAGAGTTAAGTTTCTCTTATGCTTGCTTGAGTTTCATATTCTCTATTTTTTATTCCAATAGGTTTCTTTCATCCACGAAATCTTCTCCCCACCCACCGTCAAAGAAACCACTAGCATGTCGAACGTACAACATAATCACCTCACAGTCACCTCACAAGTTCGTAACTCCCTCATCCAGTCCAACACTGACTCCAAACTCCTTGTTGCCTTCGAGACCCACGTGAAACCATAGGAAAACACTAGAAGGGGGTTGAGTAGTATTTTGAAACTATTTTCTTAATGTGGCGTCTAATGAGTATTATAAAGTAATTTGATCAATAAGGTTTACTTAGACACAGTTGTTTTACAAAGTTCGTGGAAAAAATATGTTTAATAAAATAGTGTAGTGAGCACAAAGAATGTGTTTAGTGATTCTGTGTCTAGAAGAAGGTTTATAAAGATTGTTACAAAAGTTGTGCAGATGCTAGGTTTTATGAAAAACTTTTCAATAGAAGATTAGAAAGATAAAGCAATGAACAAGGAGTATTTTAATACTGGTTCACTTGACCTGAGTTATGTCCAGTTCTCCCTCAAGAACTCTTAAGAGGTTCCACTAAGTATTATCACCACTTCTGGTTACAACGAGTATTAGCAACACTCCTTGTTACACAAGTATTCTCACCACTTTTGGTTACACCAAATATTAGGACCACTCATGGTTACAACGAGTATTAACACTATTCCTGGTTACAATGAGTATTAGCACCACTCCTGGTTACAACGAGCATTAGCACCACTCTGGTTATAGTAAGTATTCAAACCACTCCTGGTTACAACAAATCCACAACAAGATATACAAAAAGACACATATGAATAACTCTTTAAGAGATTATATGTTTTGATACAATATAATCTGTAAATCTTGATGGTGTTTCACTCTTTCTTTTCTCGAAGTCTTCAAACGATTGGTAAACTATGAGCACAAAATGTTGAATAAGAAAATGTATTCACTTCGTTATCCTTATTGTCTTCTCTTCCTACATTTGGCTATTTATAGCTTTCTTCAGAATATGCCCCTTAAGTGTTAAGTTGACCTCTTGTAGATTAGGTTGATAGCCTTTTCAGCTTCTGAGTTAGACTCAAGTCTATTCTGTAGTTGTACAATGCTTTATCAATGTTATCATGAAGACGCAACTTGTATGGCTTGTCAAAGCATAAGTATTCAATAGAAACATTCCCATAACGGTTCGCTTCTTTTCTCAACGTCTTTATCCAACATGTGCTTTGGTTCTGATTAATCCATTGTATATTTCTGATATCCACAGTAAACAAGGACAAAGAACACAAGCAAAATAGAACTTTGCAATACATGCATTAATGGGCATTTAATGTTTTAAACGGTTATATACATTAAATATAATTTCTCATTCAAAAACATTTTATCATATGCCATGTCAATAATAAATGTATCTGATTTAGTTCAACGTTCAAATATTGACAAACGATACAAAGCATTTAGATGCTTGTGATATGAAAAGCAATCTTGAGTTATGCTTTTAAATAAACTATTTCTTCTATAAGACGTTTCTATTGATAACATGTTTAAGACCATGTCTCATTGTTCAAAGCTTATGTTCATTAGATGATATATTTATTCTTATCAAGGATAGATATGTTAGTTTCAGCACATGAGAACTTATCCTGATGTAAAACATATTTGTGCTTGATAGTTTCTCATGCTTATTGTTTTTCAAGATTCTCTTAGACACTTTTTCACCCATCACTCTATGAATGTATATGCATGTCTTAAGCACAATGTCTCACAATTTTATGTAGGTTCTTTTATTTAAGAGTGTGTCATATTGTCTAATGCTCATTTCTCTTAGTGAGACAACATCTTTGAAGACATTTTTTTCAGTTAGTTGTTGTATCTTTGCAAATTGCAAAATGCTTTTCTTCTTGATCATTTAAGCTTATTATTTTACAAGATATTCTTATGAACTCTTCTTATGTTGATCAGAGGTTTTCACCTGATAATCCTTATAGATTGGGAAAATGTTGTTTGCATAGATCCCTTATAATAAGACTTTTTAGATAAGCACTTAGACGCTTTTGAGCTAAAGTCTTCTTAGGCTTTTAATGTTTTTGCTATACCCTTCTAGATAATTTGAGCCTAATTCTTTTGTTTTCTATCTCTTGGTCGAACAGTTATCTGGATTATTCTATTTGATAAATGTTGTTGATGGTTATAAGATTTTATTTGTTGCCTAATGTTTAGACACTCTCTTTTGTGATCACTCAGGGATGTTTCTATATTTTGTTAGTTGTGTCTATGTTCATTTTCTTCAGACGTTATTTTCTCTAAGATGATATTTTGTTGCTATTCTTCTTAAACTTCAAAACTTGGAGATGTTAGATGATCTATTCTTTCAGGCGATTTTATCTTAACACAACAACGTCGGCTACTATACGAGATCCGCCTTCTAAAAACTTTGCCATTATGCTTTTCCTTCTTGAGAATTGTTATGATAGGAAGGTGATAACGGTCTAAAAACCGTTATTTTTATGCTTGAATTTGATATCAAAACACACCCTTTATGGCTTAGAATGAGCTTATAATCAAGTAAAACACTTAGTTGAGTCACATGAGAGTCAAAAGTTGTTTTTAGAAATATTATGCTTGTTTTTGCATTGTTTTGCAGGGTTTTAATGAGAATTGAAGATGGAAGTGAAGTATAGAGGACTTTGACTCTAGAAAAGAGGAAAAAACGAAGAAAAGAAGAGTCAAGTTCACCGTTCAGCGTCAATTCCAGCGCTGAACGCCAATCTCAGGGGTGCATTCATTGTTTCTCGCCCAAGCGGTGTCGCTGAACGTCCAGAACGGTTAGAGGCAAACCGTTGAGTGGTGAGATGTACCGCTGAGCGGTCTGTGGCTTGGAGGGAAACCGCCGAGCGGCCAATTTAGGCGCTGAACGGTGCAATGTTGGGCTTGGGCTTAAATTTTGTTACTTTTATGCTTTATAAATAGCCCAGTGCGACCCTCAAAGGAGTCTTTTGGTAGGCAGAGACGTCCAGAGCAGTTCTACACTCCTTGGAGGAGATTTCTTGGATGCTTAGGCTCTACTTTATCAAATCTAGGGTTTTCTCTTCCATTCTTTCATTTAATTCCATATAGTTTCACCATGTCCATGGTGAACTAAACCCTTTGTTGTTGGGGAACAATGTAATCTTTTGAAACTCTCTTATATTGAAATTCTTGCTTTATTCATATGCTTGCATATGCTTATATTATCAATTGTTGGGTTTCTTATCTATGCTCAATGCTTTTTATCGTTTAACTCATTCGGTAAAAAGATATTTGCCTTTGTCGATACGAGAACGGACGAGGAAGTCATGAACTGATATGGAATTCCTTGATTAAGCAATACTGCCTAGAGATAGGGATATGACAATCAATTGTATTTTGCTTCAGTGTTCAATGCATTATTAATTACTCAGGAAGACTAGAGATAGTAAACTAGTAATTAATAGTAGGCTCTTTTCACCAAAAGATTGGGTTTAGGGTAGGCTAAGAAAGTTTGCATGGCAATTAGATAATAAAGAGAATAAGATAAGAAAAGTAGATATAAGAGAGTGGATAAGATGAAATTGTAAACCCCAACAACCCCATTCATCCATATCTTTACTTTGCCAAT
Organism: Vigna radiata var. radiata; assembly: GCF_000741045.1. Lineage (NCBI taxonomy): Eukaryota > Viridiplantae > Streptophyta > Magnoliopsida > Fabales > Fabaceae > Vigna > Vigna radiata. The sequence goes on along the minus strand of NW_014543126.1, from coordinate 388,531 downwards.
TGATTCACTTGCATTTGCATGTTTATTTTCTGTTTTGCATTCATACTACAAATTTATTTTCTTCTCGAGTCTTATAAGATTCATTTACATGAAAAATAAGGCCTAGGAGTCCCTTGGGAAAACGATACTCGGACTTACCGTTTATATATTACTTGATTACGATCTGGTACACTTGCCAAGGGCTTAACAGAAGGCGGCGTAGGAGGTAGCGTACAAAATAAAGGATTTTCCAAGCTGAAGCAGGGATAAGGGGTGGAAAGCTTTGATTACAGTGGTTGACGAGCGATAGGAGCGCCTACAGCCCCAAGATCAATGATGGAGATTGACAAACTTGTGCTTAGGTTTTATGAAGTCACGCTTAGGTTTTTGAATTTGGAGAAAAAGTAAAGTGTAAAATTTGAGAGGGAAAGACTAGAAAAAATTAAGGGAGAGTAAAAAATGTATTATAATTTGTGTAGGTCATCAACCTCTTCAAATATAAACCACAATCAAAATAACACCTATATAGTATTCACAACACAATGTATTTGAATTAATAAAGACAACAATAAATATGTTGAATCATGGATAAAAATATTTCATGCATGCTCACATAGAGCCGCTAATTATCCTTCTTACACAAAGGTATTAGTTATCTTGCTCACATAGAGTTAACCATCACCTCATTAATATAGATTTGTCATCAATCACACTCATATAGATTATTCTAATTCACGTAAAGTTGACATCAATCCTACTGACACATAGCCATTAATTTGCTTACTCAGAAAAAGTAATCTCACTCACATAGAGCCACCATCACTCTTGCTCATATTAAGCTATCTCTTTTCTTGCACACATGAAGTCAAAGTTTTCTTTTCTTAAAAAGGTTAAGTATGCATTAATTCACATTGAATACTACAAAACATACACATAGAGAAATCCGCAACCAATAGTGTTTATTAGAATCGTTCCACAAATGCACATTACCTCATTCAACAAGTATAAACATCCCTCGTATACTACACACCCAACCCTACCATGCTTGCATCAAGAAAAAACCCAATTGCTTTTTACACATACAGTAACATGCATTTCGTCTCATGGCAATGGCATGAACACACAATTCCATGCATTTTCATCTCATGACAATGAAATAAACACAAATCAATACATGACCAAATGAAAAAATCCAATTAGCTTCCCTCAGTTGATTTTAATGAGTTGTCCTTTTGTTCCTCTCTTGAAATCTACCCATCAACACTTTGATATTAACAAGTTATCCTTTTATTTTACTTCAAGCTATCCATTAGCATTCTATCAAAAAGTTATCCATAATAGTTTCTATCTAAAAGTTATAACCTTTTTTTTCTCGATTTCCTCAAGTTTTATTTATTTATAATTACAACTTGTTAGGACTCCGACAAGTGTACCGACATGTATCAAGTAATATAAACGGTAAGACCGAGTATCATTTTCCCTAGAGACTCATTAGCCCAGATTGTCATGTGATTTGTTGATTATTTAAGACTTGAGAAACGAAATTTAGTGTTTATAATGCAAAAACAAAATTAAACTTGCATGCAAAGGTTGATCAATTGACCAAGAAAAATTAATGTTAATGTCACTTTCTAATTTCCCTAAACCCGATGTCTCGGTGAAAGAGAGCCTACTCCTAATTACTAGCCCAAGCCCACAATGACGCTCCGTGCTGAGTTACCGCTCAGCGGTAGGTGCGACACTCAAGATGAACGCTTAGCATTGACGCCCAGGCGTTTGATAGAGAATTCACTGAAGAAGCCACCACTCAGCGGCAGAGTAGTGCTTAGCGATGGGCGCGATACTCAAATTCTCCTCTCAACATTGGCGCTTGAGTGTTTGACAAAGATCTCCACAACGAGGCTGGCACTCAGCAGTGCATTAGCGCTCAGTGATGTCTGCGATTCTTCCTTTGTGCACTTTTCCATCTTTTCTTGAGTCCAACTCCTTCCTACTTCAACTTCCTTCATTCAATTCGTGTTAAATCCTGCCAAAACAAGGAAAACCAAGCATAATACCACTAAAATCACATTTGACTCTCTTATTCTTTAACTTAAGCAAAATGCATGATTTCAAGCTAGTTTCTAAGTCATAAAAGGTGTCTTTAGTATCAAATTTAAGTATAAAAATAACGGTTTCTTAACTGTTATCACAACTCTCAAGTTTAAAAATCTTATATACTCTCACACGATTCTTGGATTAAAATAGGGACAACTATCTAAATGATAATATCAACGTATCTCAACATAGCCATGCATTATATCAACCATTTATCTCCTAGAAAATCTTTTGAATAAAATAAATCTTTTAAATTAAATAATTATTAAATCAGTTTATCTTTTAAAAAATCTTTTAAGTTAAATAATTAATAAATCATTCTATCCTCTTAAAAATCTTTTAAATGAAATAATTCTTTTACTTTAAATAATTAATAAACTTATTTATGTTTTACAATTGTCATGAGATGTTTTGTTAGGTTAAACACCCAATTGTGTATAAAAAGCTTTAACTAACTAAGTCTATTATTTACTCTTAACCTAAGTGGAGAGAGGGGTCTTCTAAGTCAAACGAGAATGCAAATTTTACAACCTTTAGAAGAGAAGTTGGCATATTCGCGGAGTTAACTTAGTAAATTATGATTTTTACTTTGTTTCTCATTGGATCGGATTGAAGTTTTGACATAAGGTTTGCAGGTTTGCAACATATTATGATTCTTCATTTAAACTATTAGAATCTTCAATCAGAAGTCTTCGGCTAGAGAAATTATTTTTAGATTATTGTTTTATTTTAGGTTTTTATTTCTTGTTTTTCATTTTGAAAGAATTATTATCTTTTTTTTTATTGATTGGTGGTAGACATTTGTTTGTGTTTTTTCATGTAATTTTCTTGTGTTTATATTTAATCTTTATGGAGCTTAATTGACTAGTTTTTGCTTCTTATTTTCCACTTCTCATGTTAAGAGGGTTTTTCCATTTGAAAATATTGTTTTCATCTTGTGATTATTGTTACTATAGTTCTTGTTTTCATATACTTTTGCAAGTTTAAGAGAATAATTTTTATTATATATTTTGACCTTTCTTAGATATTATGTTGTTGTTTACCTCATTAAAATCAAGTTAAATATTAAATTTTATTAATTCATGGTGTAATATTAGAATTTCTGTTATATTTCTGTTAGTGCTAAAATATTGTATAGGTTACATTAAATAATTTCACACGTTTTATTCATAATCTTTACATAAATGAATAATTAATTTTAGAAAAAAAAATTATTCTCCAACTTAGAATACTTAAAGTAAATTTATGTACTCAATTTGTATTATATAAATGTACATAAAAAAGCATATGTATATATCATATAAACTTCTTACTCTATGTCCTTCCATACATGAATTTGGCAGTTATAATTAGCATTCCAAATAAGTGAATATCATAACACATATAAGATATAATACTTAAAATTAATGTTAAACTAGCTAGTGATTCCTACACAAGGTTCTCATTAATTTATTCAATGTTAATGTCTTCTTCCCTCAACTACCCCTAGATCCATGCCACTGTTAAGACTTCAACAAATGTACTAAATCATATCAAGTAATGATAGTATGGTAAGACCAAGTATCATTTCCCAAGAGATTCATGGCACTTAAACAGTTCTGTAATTGCTTAACTAATTATGACTTTAGGAACAAATTTCTTAGATTTGGAATGCATAATGTAGAAAACTAAATATGAATGCAGTTGGGATCAATTGAAGAAATACGCAAAAGTGAATGGTTGATTTTAATATGAGATGAATATGTTGTTGGGGTTTAGATTTCACCTATTCACTCTCATGTATATAAGAATTTTACTTCTTCATTAAATGTTAATATCACTTTCTAAATTACTTAAAACCTGATGTCTCGACAAAGAAAGTCTATCCTTAATTACCAGGTCACAATGTCTTGCATTCCTAACAATTAATTATGCATTACGATTAGAAGCTTAAGATAACCAAGTGTTTTATCCCTACATCTAGGCAATAGTTCCCTTGGGAGAGATTCTCCAGATCATGAATTGTAAGACATTTGTCGATACTCATGCAAATCATACATCATGCCATGAATGAGTTAAACAAAGCAAGCATTGAGCAAAGAAGAATAACCCTAACAATTGATGAAAGAAGTATATAACAATAAGAATCAATTCAAATACATGAGAGTTCACAAGGTTACATCATCCCCCAACAATAAATAGTGTTTAGTTCCCCATTGTCATGGAGAAACTAGATGTACAATGGAAAAAAAATGAAATATAAACCCTAAAAACCGAAAAGGAGTGCTCCCGCATCCAATCCTGCCTCCAAAGAGTCGAAAAGTAAGAATTTGTGTCTATTATGTCAAAAGATACAACCCTAGAATGTTTGGATCCTTATCTCTAACAGCTTCTTGTCCACCATCTTGACTCTTCTTGAATATGGAGCTTCTATCCCTATAACTCCATTTTCTCTTTAAGCTCTTTCACAATCCATAACTTGTTCTTGTATTTGACTGGTATGTCAGGTTTGAATTCTTCATGTTTGCCCAACGAGTCTTGATGAACAATCTTCCCTTTACTATCTTTCTCTTCTTCCTTTACTTGTGAAAAGAAACAATTTTTACCTCCCTTGACTGGTTTAGCAGCTTTATTAGATAGACTAATCACTGGTGCATATCCATTTGCAACTTTAGGACTAATCTTTCTCACTTGAATCGGCTGCTCATAATTGAAGACATTGAAAACCACCTCCTCATCTTGGTCTTTAGGTGTCAAAACTCCATCATCAACATTGACGACAACTTTAGTCGTCTTCATGAATGGCCTTCCAAGAATGATAGGAATCTTCAAATCTTCCCCCATCTCCATCACCACAAAGTCTACCGAGAATTTGAGTTTATCAATTTGTCGCAACCGAAAAATCGCGACGGGACGACGATCCAAAAAAGAAAAGGAGTTTGAAAAAGTTTTGGAAAAGAGAGTTTTTGGAGTCGCCACCATAGTTTATTCTGGAAAACTATGGAAAAACCGTAAAATGATAAGGCACGGTCTACAAAACCAAATTCTGGTTTTGGAAGTCAGTTACGTGTGGGGAAGGTGTTAACACCCCCACAACGCCTACCCTAAGGCAGTACCTTTAACTAAATACGCGAATTTGATGTGGTTTGCAAAATGTTTAATTTCTCCTAAAAAATAAAACTCTAAAGAAAACAAAATATTTTTTGTGTTTTTTTGTGCCCGACAAGGATTGACCTTGCTCCTACGTATTCTCAGTTGGACTGAGAAATCAGGGCTACGTAGTTCTTTAAATCGTTTGGAAAGTTTGTTTGGAAAATTTGGATTTTTGGGAAAGTGAGCCTGACAAGGACTAGCCTTGCTCCTACGTATCTCCACTTTGGATGGAGAATCAAGGATCACGTAGTTCTGGCTGAAAGATTGTATGTTGGAAGATGTTTTTAGTTTTTGAAGATTTTTATATATTTTTTTTTTGCTATGTTTTTTTTTATAAAAGAAAGATAAAAGGTTTTAAGCACAAGGCAGACAGAATGGTCGCACGTGTGCTTAAACNCTTTAAAACAATTTATGATTTTTTAAAGAGGAAGAANAAGGTTTTNAGCACAAGGCAGACAGAATGGTCGCACTTGTGCTTAAACCCTTTAAAACAATTTATGATTTTTTAAAGAGGAAGAANAAGGTTTTTAGCACAAGGCAGACAGAATGGTCGCACTTGTGCTTAAACCCTTTAAAACAATTTATGATTTTTTAAAGAGGAAGAAAAAGGTTTTTAGCACAAGGCAGACAGAATGGTCGCACGTGTGCTTAAACCCTTTAAAACAATTTATGATTTTTTAAAGAAGAAGAAAAAGGTTTTTAGCACAAGGCAGACAGAATGGTCGCACGTGTGCTTAAACCCTTTAAAACAATTTATGATTTTTTAAAGAGGAAGGAAAAGGTTTTTAGCACAAGGCAGACAGAATGGTCGCACGTGTGCTTAAACCTAAAATAAATTTTTATTAGTTTATTTTTTATGATTTTTATATATTTTTTTATTTTTTTTTATTTTTAACAAACAAACAATGATAAAACAAATTCTAAAGCTAAATAAAAAGCGAAGACAATAATAAAAAAGACAATGCAGCCCAATAAAAAAAGGGAGTGCAGAAGACAAAACCAGGGGTGCCACTCGAAATTTATTGATCCAACCCAAAGGTAGAGGTGTAACAGTAAAGTTGGAGGTGCAGAAACTTCTTTGACCCAAGCCCAAATGGATAAAGGGGTGCAACTGTGAATATTGGGGGGTGCCACTGGATATTTTGTTGACCAGGCCCAAGGCCTCTTTTATTGTTTGCTAGAAAGGGAATGGAGGTGTGAATAACATTGCACGTGGTGGCCAGTAGAGAGAAAGCGGCCCAATAGGCCCAAGACCCTTTGCCCCAAATCAGAACAATAGGGGTTCTGCCAATTTCCTCTCATTTGCACATTTCGTTCTCAGTCTCGTGAGACTCAAAGTCTCTCCGCCCTGGAGGCGCTCATCTCCACCACCCGACTCCGTCTTCCCCAGCATTAATCCGAACGGCCACCACGAGCCGCTATCCGCGGCGTCACCGACACCTTCGCCGGAAGAGCCACTGTCCTTCATGTCGGACCACCACTTCTCCCGTCTTCTTCGCGCAAAAACAGCCTCAACTCCGAGATCTCGCCGTTCCCGTCGCCTCCACCGAAACTGATAGCCACGACCTCCAGATCACGAACCTGGATCGCGCCGGAAATGCAACTCGCTGCCGGAGCTGTCACTACTTGATCCAAAGTGTCGCCGGCGACACCAACCAGCACCCGAACCAATCTGCGCGAGGGAGAGAAGAACCGTTGCTTCCCTGAGTCTAAACTCCACCACCACGAACGAAACCAGCCATAGCCGCCGGTGCATGTGACTCTTTTCTCCTTCTCCTCCTACCGTGGTTGCCATCACAGAGACCACAACCAACGGAGCTCTTTTCCTCTCTTCTTTAATTGGTCAAGCATTCTCGGTGTTCACGCTTATTGGGTTACATTTTGTGTTGGGGTTAATTGATTAGAACACACAAAGTTAGTGTAAGACGAACTGCTTTCCTGATTAGTGTTGCTTCTTGTTGTGGTGGTTGAAGACTGATTGAGTGTGTTTGGGTTGGTTCCTTTTTTGCAGGGAAACGCCGTGTAATAGAAATCAAGGTTGATGGGGTTTTGGTTGGGCCATTTCGGCTTTGGCAATGGAGATAGGGAAATGAAGAGAATGGGGGTTGTTCTGTGTGTTGTGAAAGCGAGATTGTGGAAGCAACTGTGTTGACGAAGGTTGGGCGTACTGAGGGGCTGTTGATTGTGTCCTTCGAATGCTTGGGTTCCGTTATGGTGATTGGGCTTGTTGAAAATGAGTGAGTGTTGTGCGTGAGTACGTGAGTGTGGTTTGAGAGTGATAGTTGACGAAAAAATAAGTGGGAAACTAGAATACAGAACCAGACCAAGTAACATCCCAACATAATTACATATTTTATGTCGGCATTTTGCTCTTCTTGTAACTCCTTCTCTTCAAATGAAGCTCCACTTCTTTTCCTTTTCTTCGTGGTATTGGGCACCAAGCTCTGGTAATGATAGTGATTGATATGGTGAGGATGAATCGATAGGTGGAAGCTAGCAGTTCAAGTTGAAGTTGGGTGGGAGAGAAAAATGGTTGTTCTGGTGATTCTACTGAGTGAGTAAATTGGAGAAGAGAATCCTCTCAGGGGTGATGGTGTGTGTGAGAGACAATGGTGTTGCCTCTTGTTGCTGGAACCCCCTTTTTCTGGTTCAGGTCTTTTTTTACTGTGATGAAGCCCCCATCCAAAAACCAAACCACACTCCTTCCTCCTGTACTGCTTCATGGAAACTCTGGGATATCCTCTGTCGTGGGATTTCTTTTGCTTTTTTTTTTCTTTCTTTATGTTCAAATTTCATCAGATATTGAAAAGTCATTCAGGCATCTTTCCTCCTTATGATTGTTGGTTCGTGTATATGTATTTTAGCTTGTTCACTGTGAACCTTGTTGTAGGAGGGTCAGTCTTGCATGCTTTTATGTTAAGCATGCCTTGATATGTTACGGGAAGGCTTGATTCGAGCCTCTGCAATGCCAATTTCCATTTTTTTGTCTCTTTCTTCCTTTTTTTTATATTTATTTTTTTCTTTTTCTTTTCTTTTCTTTTTTTTTTCTTTTTTTTTCTTTTCTTTTCCTTTGTTTTCTTTTCTTTTCCCCTTTTTTTAATTAAATCCAATAATAAAAAAACTAAATCAAATACTAAATAGTAAAACAACCATTAAAAATAATAAAACAAAAATAAAATTAAATAAAATACGATAAAAATAAAAACTAGTCCTATTATAGTCACCCGGACGAAATTGGGTGTTGACACAATTCCAACCACAACATCTTCCACTACACCATAGGGATTTTTAGTAGACATGTCCGCCATCTGCAACATCATCTTTGTAGGTTTGGCTTCAAGATCACCAATCTTCTTAGGCATAGATAGGGGCATCAGATTAATGCTAGACCTTAAATCAATTAGGGATTTCCCTATATCATAATTCCCAATAGCACAAGGAATTGTAAAACTTCCCAGATCTTTAACTTTCATAGGAAGCGTCTTTTGCAAAATAACACTACAATTACCTTGTACTTCAATAGTGTCCTCCTTTAGATATTTCTTCTTTTTGAGGAACTTCTTCAAATAATTTGCATATGCAAGAATTTTTTGCAATGCCTCAGTCAATGGAATTTTAATCTCCAATTTCTTGAAGATTTACTTGATACACCCTAATTGCTTCTCCTTTTCCTTTCTAGAATAAGCTTTAGGGTAAGGAAGAGCTTTCTCAATTTTTTTCTCTATTTTTCTCTCCCTCTTCTTCTTCTTTCTTTCTTTCTTTCTCTCTCTCTCCTTTCTTCTTCTTTTCTTTTTTCCTCTTATTCTCACTTTTTCTCTCTTCCTTCTCTTCTTCTTTTTCAATCAACTCAACTTTTTCTTTTTTCTGAATTTCCTTCTCATCTACTCTCTCACTACTTATACTCACTATAGCATTACACTCCTCTTTAGGGTTAACTTCAGTATTAGCCCCAAACTGCTTTTCGCATTTGTCCTCCAACTTTTTAGCTAATTGGCCAACTTGTATCTCCAAATTTGTAATAGCAGCTTCAATGATCTTATGATTAGAAATTGATACCTGCATAAATTGTTGGAGTGTCTCCTCAAACTTTGCAGTTCTTTCATATAAGGAGGGTTGTTGTTGCCATTGTTATTGTTGTGGTGGTCTATTGAATTGTCCTGCTTGCCCTTGACCCATACTAGGATGAGGTTTCCACCCTTGATTGTAATTACTAGGGCGAAACTGATTACCCATAAAATTGACTTCCTCTTGGGTATTCTCTGGCATAGCACATTGACCATTAATGTGATCTCCACCACATAGTTCACAAAGTTTCTAATGAACTTGTGAGACATTCTGCAACTCCTTTGGCAATTGAGAGATTTTCTTCATTAGAGTCTCTAACTGTTGAGTCATAATCTTATTTTGTGCCAACAGAGCATCTTGAGATTGTAGTTGTAAAACTCCATTATGCTGAAGTTGAGCTCCTCTTTCACTATGCATCTCATTGTCATTAGTAGACATATTTTCAATCAATTCATAGGCTTCCTCTGGAGTCTTGCATTTGATATTACCTCCAACTGAGGATTCTAGCATCAATTTTGTCTGCGAACCAAGTCCTCCGAGGAAAAGAATGCCTACTATTGGATCATCAAAGCCATGTGTGGGCATCTTTCTCAACAAGCCTTTAAATCTTTCCCACACCTGACCTAATGTCTCCTCCATGCCCTGCCTGAAAGAAGAAATTTCCTCTTTACCTTTGATTGTGGGAAGTATTTGTTCAGAAACTTTGCAACCACGGCTTCCCACTCAGTAAATTTGTTCTCCGAAAAAGAGTTCAACCACATCTTAGCATTGCCTCCCAAAGAGAAAGAGAACAAGTTAAGCCTAATAGCTTCATCTGGCATGCCATTGATCTTCATAGTATTGCAAATCTCGTTGAATGTAATCAAATATTCATTTGGATTTTCATGTTATAATCCATTAAATTGATTGCTTTTTACTAATTAAATGAGAGCAGACTTCATCTCCATATTCGCAGCATTGACCCTCAGCCTTGCAATGTTATTAAAATGATGAGGGCCATTAACTATTATATAATCTGTCAAGGTACGTCTACCATTATTGCCATTTTGTTCACCATGATTGTCCATGTCTTTAGTCTCCCGGTCAGATCTTTGAGGTGAAGGTTGTAAAAGTATCTCAGGAGGAGGGAAAAGTTCTTTGGATGTCTTGATTCTCCTTCTACTTTCGTCCAATCTCGTAAGAAGAGGTTCAAAATTTTTCTTACTTCTAGTCTAAATTGTATCCTGCATACACTAGAGAACGAAACACTCGAGAGTAGACAATTAGACCTAAAAATAAAAACAAAAACAAAACAAAAATTAAAAGCAATAAAATAAAGTCTAATCGGTTAAGAACACACAAATAGAATAGTTAGACCACGAGTCCCCGCCAACAGCGCCAAAAACTTATTAAGACTTCTGCAAGTGTATTGAATCGTATCAAGTAATAATAGTTTGGTAAGACCAAGTATCGTTTCCCAAGAGACTCACGACGCTTAAATAGTTGTGTAATTGCTTAACTAATTATGACTTTAGGAACAAATTTCTTAGGTTTAGAATGGATAATGCAAAAAGGTAAATATGAATGCAGTTGTGATCAATTGAAGAAATACGCAAAAGTGAATGGTTGATTTTATTATGAGATGAATAGGTTACTGGGGTTTAGATTTCACCTATTCACTCTCATGTATATAAGAATTCTACTTCTTCATTAAATGTTAATATCACTTTCTAAATTACTTAAAACCCGATGTCTCGACGAAGAAAGTTTATCCTTAATTACTAGGTCATAAAGTTTTTCATCCCTAATAATTAATTTTGCATTACGATTAGAAGCTTAAGATAACCAAGCATTTTATCCCTATGTCTAGGCAATAGTTCCCTTGGGAGAGATTCTCTAGATCATGAATTGTAAGACATTTGTGATACTCATGCAAATCATACATCATGCCATGAATGAGTTAAACAAAGCAAGCATTGGGCAAAGAAGAATAACCCTAACAATTAACGAAAGAAGCATATATCAATAAGAATCAATTCAAATACATGAGAGCTCATAAGGTTACATCATTCTCCAACAAAAAATAGTGTTTAGTTCCCCATTGTCATGGAGAAACTAGATGTACAATGGAAAAAGAATGAAAGATAAACCCTAAAAACCGAAAAGGAGTGCTCCCGCATCCAATCTTGCATCCAGAGAGTCGAAAAGTGTGAATTTGTGTCTATTATATCAAAAGATACAACCCTAGAATGTTTGGATCCTTAAATAGATCAATTAAAAAGTCCAAGCCCATGTCGTTGGCGCTCAACGCTCAAAGTGGGTGCACAGACGGTGATGCAAGAGTAGTTGCACTCAACGCCCCAAAAAGGGCGCCTAAGCGTGGAACGACACTCAGAAGCTGGTGCTCAGCGCCCCAGAAAGGGCGCCCAAGCGTGACTGCGAGGCTTTAGTGCTGAGGGCCTAAAAAAGGGGCAGTCAGGCGTCAATGTGAGCCTCTAGTGCTGAGGGCCCCTAAAAAGGGCGCTTAGGCATCTTGAGATCTACCTTTCTGATGCTTTTTCAGTTCTTCCTGAGTTCCAACTCTTTGGTACTTCAACTCATCTTCCAAATCATCCATATTTCCTACAAAATCAAGGGAGTTAGTGATAAAAATCATAAGTTTTAACCTCAACTCTCTTTATTCACAATTTAAACTAAAAACATGAGTTTAAACAAGTTTCTAAGTAAAAAATGGTTCATTTAGTATCAAAATTTAGTCACAGATAACGATAAAATCAACCGTTATCAACCACAACCATAGTTTCTTCTTACTTCCCAACCTTTCCAACTTCTTGTAGACAACCTTTAGCTTGACCACATGGCTAACCATATAGATTCCTCGGAATCAACTCCGATTCTCATGTTTATATGTTGGTTATCCTCTACAACTTAGTCTATTATGTGAATTCATTCATATAGCAATTAATCCTTGCACTAGTTGTTTCCTTTGTGTCTGTTATTGTGTTGCTTACAATTGTTGACAGTATAATCGTTCATAAAACTTGATAAACCCAAATAATACAATTTTTTTGTGTATATAACTTCCATAACCAATGAGGACCTTCTACCATAATGTGTCCAACTTAATGATATAATTACATTGATTTTAAACTTCGGACATGGTAAAACTACCAGTTAGAGGATGTAATTATTAAATTATTTAGTTTATGTTTCATCCATGACCATGCGTTCAATTGTACCATACAAAATATTTTTATGCATTTTCTTACCTAAAACTAACTATGATTCTAGATGGTCGAAATAACTACTATCCACATTCCTTTCCAAATTTTGTTTTGTTTCGTATTTACTCACCCACCTTTCTCACAACTCCCACACTCTTTTAGTTATTTTCCAATAAAAAAAAATAAGTGAGATGTGTTTTCAGTTTTTTCTTTCATAACTCACATAGTTTACTACCTAGTTGTACTATCTTTTTTTTTTCTAAATTCTCTTTTGTTGGGATCTTATTCATTAACACTCTGAGATCTTACTCATTAATATTTTTTATTCTAAGTATCGGGAATTTGGAAGAGTCTTCACACTCTAATAAGAATTAAGCATACTAGTGTTTTCCACGCTTAGACTATTTTGCAAAGTGGTATAGGTTGATTTGACCGAAAACATACCCTTCTCTGCATTTTCCCAAGCTCGTGTGTCTTCTATTTTTCTCCTAAAAGATTTATATGATATAATTTGCTTAAATTCATGTTCTTGGCTTGCTTACTAAACCAATCTTCCTATCCTCTACAGATGTCATTTCCAATTAGACTCCTTTATTGTTTTGCTTTTACAATTTTAGATAATGTACAACCTAAAAAACCTGTAGCTTAATGAAATATCTCTCACTCATTTATTCTTTCAAAATTTTATTTTATTTCTTTTCCCCACTATTCAACCTACATTATTATCAAACCAATTATCTCTGTCCTTTCTCACATATTATACATAAGTCACTCCACTATCACGTTTCTTCACTTTTATATTAGTATTTAAATTTTTTCATAACATGAATTATTTGAGAGTTTAAAAAGGTGTAAATGTATTGATGACATTTGAAAATTACAAGAAAAAATGAATTAATTAAACTGACAACCTACTGACTTCAAATATTATTTAAATTGAATTAGCCAAAAATACTAATACTAATATAAGATAAACGGCATATTATCTACCCTTGTCGGGAACTGCGTAAAAACAGAAAAGCATGTGATTTTGCACATATTTACGAAAGCTTAAAAAATAATCATCAAATATTTGTAGAAATTTTCCTTATTGATTTGAAAATTTCTAAAATTGTAAGGAACGTTGCTCCTTACACTTCATCTGTCTCACTCTGCACCTTTCAATTAACAATTTTTTCGTTTTTTATTTAATAAAATAATAATTTTTCAACCACCAATAATCTTTAACTTTGTATTTTAATCCCTCTATGCACCTCATCTTATTAATAAAATTAAATTTAATACAACCATTTTTGCATTTACAAAAGTCGTTCATGACTATTCAAACCCTGTATGCACCTCATCAAATAAAAATTTAATTAAATATAACAAAGTAAAAAAAAAATAAAGCAATAAAAAAACCATAAATTCAAATTCCAATTATCCAAATCTCTAAGTACGGAGAAGACGAACCGTAGCTCCCAAGTGTGGAGAAGACGCAGCTCCCAAGTGCGAAGAAGGAGAAGACCAATCGCAACTCCCAAGTGCAGAGAAGGAGAAGACGAACCGCAGCTCCCAAGTACGAAGAAGGAGAAGACGAACCACGGCTTCAAGTGCGACTTCCCATCAACCGCAACCCTCTCAACCGCACTTCCCTGCACGCCACCCATATGCCTGATCTCTGCCGCAATCTGGTGTTGCAACCTTGCCTCAACATCATGAACACCGATCCCAGAAACAAACACCTCTCGTAACCCACAAAATCAGAGAACTCCCCCAATAGTAAAAAAATGACGGAGGAGGAAAATATGAGAGAATTGCTAGTAGAGAGAGAAAGAAAGGGGATGTAGAGTTTCAGAGATGAAATGCGGCAAAAAAAAGAATGGGAAAAGAAAGATAAAATTGTCAATTAAGAGATGTAGGGTGAGACAGGTGAGGTGCAAAGAGAAACACTCAATTGTAAGATAAAATATAAGAAAAAATTTACTAGAAAAAAATATCTGAGAGATAAAAATTATTTGTTGGTGATGGTTCTTAGACTCAACCGGCTAACGAATCTTATATAAAGTCTAAAAGAAATTACAAGAAACTTCATCATTTAAACGATTTTATTTAGTAAAATTATCCGAATTAACTTATTTTCATCCTTGCTTAAAGGTTTTTTTTTTCATTTTCTTTGAGAAAAAAAACTCGCTTAAAATTTGAAAAATAATTTATTTAACTATATTTGGTATTGAAAAAAATTGAAAAAACAAAAATAACTAAGATTATAATTATGCATCTGAAAATTGAGAACTAGTTCTCAATTTTATTATTCTAAGTTCGTCTTTTTAAACTTTTTAAGACATATAACAAACAACTATACTGAATACCATCTATATAATTCGTTCTAAAAATCACGTAATTACATTATTGGAATAATAATTTTAGGACTCAAACGGAAATAGTCTCGAAAAAATATAAAACAAAAGGAAGAGGAATGCAAACAAAAAATGCCAAATAACATGTTTGTTTCCATCTATATTTTATTTTTGTCCTTGGTTTCTAAAATGATTTATAAGAACCATTACAAAATTCGTCAGGTCAAATAATATAGTTGAAAAAATTCCAGAAGATTTATTAACATGAAAATTGTCTAATTTTTTAACATATATTTTTTAATATCTTTTTTAACAATATTTTAATATCATCTACGTGTCATTTTATGATTAATTTAAAATTATTTCATAATAATAATAATCATAAAAATCATCATTGCCTAATCAGATAATAATACATATGACATGACATGTAAATGATATTAAAATATTATAAAAAATGTGATTAAAATATCATTATTAAAAAAAATGGAGGGATTTCATGAGTAACAGCGCGTACGGATAAAGAAGAGAAGGCTCATCGAAGATCTACCTGGACTTTTATAGCCAAAGATTGGATCCTGCCGAGAATCACGCCACGTTTCTTATTTTCTGTTCTCCAAACATAGTCACACAACACCGTCAAGTTTACGTCTATTTTTAGTTAATATTTTATTATACTATTGCTTCTCCTCTACTTATTTATTTTCCAATAAAAAATATTATATGTTTGTATTTTTCTTCATATCTTTTCGAAATCAATTAATGCACTTACAAAAATTCAGAGAGGTATTTTGACCCTTGAAAATGCATTCATGATCTCTCAACCTCCTGAGGTAAATGCTTGGAAAGATATTTCACACTTAGTTAGTCATCAGAAATAAGTGTTAACATTCTAATGTAGGTAATTGTTTTAATTCACTAATATTAGTGGGCAAATTAATTAAAAAGTATAATTAAATTTAATATATATTTAAGTTTTAGTTCATTGAATCACGTGATGAAGATATGCTTAAGATATATATAGTAAAAAAAATGAGTGTTAATGTTGTTAAGAGTGAACTTTTTTTATTGTCTCTTGTAAAAAACAATGATTTAATTTCTTCTTAATTGACGGATTAGGAGACCTAATGTGATATTAAAATTGGTAGAGATACTCAATAAGATTGTAACCAAACATGTGTTTAATATTAATATTTGATTGGAAGTGATCTGGTGCGTGCATGAGTACATTACAAATGATACGCATAAGATGCCCTGAGACGGAAGTGCAAGATGGGGCCAGAGAGAGAAATATTAGAAAGAAACAAAGCACGCTGATGGGACCGTGCTACCCCCACACACCATGACAATTGTTGGGATTCCCCACACTATCACATGCATTGGATAACTCCCTCCTTCTTTCACATTGCTTTTTCACGTACGCATCTTATTTCCAAGGGTTAATATATATTTTTTACCTTTAACCATTCGGATTAGAGCTCTCAAAAAATAGGTCAGTCGTAGGTTAATCTCGCTTATCACAAGTTCGGTCAATTTGGGTTTAAAATGGGAGAGTTTGTTCAATATGGTCCTATCTTTTTTTTTTTCATAACAATTGATCACACCTTTTGAAAAAACTTTTCAATTGAGTATTTTTTGTTCATAGTGGTCCCATATTCAAGTTTAAATTGTTTATTATAGTCCTTATTGTATACGATGATGACATGATTTTTAACATAACATTATATCAGTACTGTTAAAATAACATTTGGATAGGTGAATGCATGAAAGAACTTATTGACGTCGTAACCAACACCGTTAGAAAATTGACATCATAACCAAAAAGGAGTCAATTGAATAGTTTTTTTAAAAAGTGGGATCAATTGTTATTAAAAAATAAAGGTAGGACCATATTGAACAAAACCTCCCAAACTAGGGACCAAAAGCGGTATTAAGCCTTAAAATAATCGTGTTCATTTTATGTATATCAGATTTTAATCCGGTTTATTTAAATTCGATTTATCCGAATTGAATCTGTAGCGGATCGAGTTAGTTCATTAATCTATTTATCTAATTTTATTTTACTAAAATTTAATTTTAATTTTATATAAAAATATTTATTATTACCTTTCCTTGAAAAAATTATAAGTTTTTTTTTCTAAAACTAATTAACATCTCATGTTCGGTGTGAAATTTATTTTGATTTAAATTATAAAAAATTTGTAATTTTTTTTTTTAAAAAAATTATAATTGAGTGAACCAATAAACTAACCTATTTATTCAAATAAAATTAAATTTTATCCGTATTAAACCATTTATATTTTATAAAGGATTAAACATATTATACTTAAAATTATAATTTATATGATATAATGTGATTGTTAAATTAAAATATAATCGATATAATAATTTTAATTCAATTATATAAAACGTTTTTGATATTGAACTGTGTTTTAGGTTAAGTTTCTACTATTTATATTATTTAACACGTTTACATTGTTAACACATTTCATTTTAAAATTTATAGATTAAAATATAGTTGAAAAATAAATAAATTTTTGTTTACAGCTAAATTTAAAAATAAAAAACATATTTAGTTGAATATGATAAATAATTTAAGACATGACAAACTACATTTTTACTTACTTTAACTTTGGTATTTTTAAAGTACTTCTTATTTTAATATATTTTGTCACATAATAAATTTTTTAAGAAAACATTATATATTTATTTATAAAACATGGAGATAAAATTAATTCAAAGTTTATAACAAGGATAAAATTCAATTTGACTTGAAAATTTATGAAATAGAAACATAATTAATATACTTTTAACTTTCTTTTAATAATTTAATTTACATTTTTATTTTAAAAATTTAATTTAATGTTCTAAAAATACGTTATTAGTTAACCCTATTAATATCTTCACATTATTATTAACTGTTGCCATCATTTCCGGTTAGTGAATAGAAAAATGTTTATAAGAAGACAAACTTTTCCTAAACTATTAACATATTTGTGACCTGTTAAGGAAATAGTTTTTGAAACTACACCATGCTGTGACATTGTAAGTAGAGACCACATGACGGGGATTATGCAATTTCATTCATTAATACAATTTTTCATATAAAAGAGTTTAAATAATTTTTAAATAATATATAAATTTGAATATTTTTAAATATTTCTATTTTTAAAAAATTTGTTTTATCAAATACTTTTTTATTTAAATATTTTATGGTTGGTTTGTCCATAATAAAATAAGAGAATATTTTGTTTACCTTCTTATCTTTAACTTATAAATTAAATAGACTTTTTTTAATTTTTGTTAAGTTGTCAATTAACTTATTTTAAAAGGAAATTAATCGATAAATTATAAAACATTAACAAAATAAATCGAATAAATCAAAGATGAAAAAAAAACAAAAATAATAATAATTAGGGCAGACAAACGTCAAACAATATTATAATCGCTTAGTTAAATATATATTTTAAATAAAAATTAAAAAAGTTATGAAATTTATAAGATATTTAAAATTAATTAAGTTTAAATAAATAATGTAAAATAGTTTCTATAATTTAATTAATTTTATAAAACTATTAAATAAAATATTATAAATTTTGATAATATACACTAGATAAATAAAAAATATACAAAATATTAATAGAGAGTAATAATTATACCACCATAATATATGTACATAACAAGTGAAAATAGTAAAGTTGTTAAAAACTGAAGAGTTACTATACATAACCTATAGATATAACAGGAAATATAAACATTCTTTTTTATCAAAGGCATGTTAGCAATTAACTTATCCTTAGTTCACATTAACAGATGATAATTAAAAAAGAGAAATAACATAGAAAGGAAAAAAAATAGGATAAGTTAATGTTAAAAAGAAAAATTCATAAAACAATTTAAACATAGTTCAATATTTATAACATACTTTAACTTATATAAATATACATATAATTAACTTTACACTTAATTATTTAGATATATACATAGAGTTTGATTATAAATATACACTCGTAATAATATTTATGTTCTATATAATCATAAACATAAAAATTATTACCCTAGTACTAAGAATATTTATTTTTATTATAATTAAATAAAAATAAATACATAATATGAAAACAGATCTCTAAATGATATAACCAATAAGTAAGAATAAATAAATCGTCAAATATAAAAATAAACAATAATACAAATAAAACATTAATGATATAAAACTTAATTTCTATATAAAAATTATAACTATAAAAGGATATTTGATTAAAATTAATTATAATAAAAATATAATGAGTAGCATAGGAAAGAAATCATTATTTCTTTACCAAAGATGGCATACCATAATTTATTTAGAGTATCACGTAAGAACTAAAGTAACACAGTTTCTTACCTTGGATACCAAATTATGTACTATTTTATCTATAGTAATACTCATGTCTGAACACAAGCATATTAAAAATACACATATGGGTAAGAGGGTAATTTGCTCTGCATCAGCCATCTACCTCGCTTGGCTGGTTATTTATACACCATTGCTACCCTCACAGTAGCAGTAGCAGCACTCACTACTGCATTACTCCATAGTTAGCTATGGTGTCTTCAAACCATTTAGCTGCTATATCTCTCTCTTCCCTTCTCCTTGCTCTGCTTCTGTGTTCAGCAGGAGCTAGTTCTTCTTCCAAAAATTCCACAAAAATTGGCCAGGGCTACCGTCTTGTCTCCATTGAAGAGACCCCTGATGGTGGCCTTATAGGGATCCTGCAAGTTAAGCAGAAAACCAAAACATATGGCTCTGACATTCCCCTTCTTAGGTTCTATGTCAAGTAAGTCTCAATTCCTCTACTACTGCTGTGCACATTCATCTGCATTTTTGTTTCTGGAAAGTCCCCTTTTTGCATTTTCATAAAATTAGTTTGGGGAAAGGGGTTAGTCATAAATGTTTAAATCTCTGCTAAAGAAAATGTTTTTATTTAGTATTTGGAAGTGTGTGGGTTAAGATTGTGGATTCTGCTAGAAAAAAAATGTTTCTATTCAGTATCTGACAGGATCTTGAAGATGAATATGGAGGAAAAAGTAATGCTTTTGGTGTTTCAATAAAAGAAAAGGAAGTCTTTTTTACCTAGTATGTTTATATTTAGTATTTTAGTATCACGAAAGACAATTATGGAGGAAAAAGAAATAGTGTTTTTTGTGTTTCAATCCAAGAAAAAAAGTTTTTTTTTTTATTCTAATTTTGACCTTGTTAATTGTTTCTGATTTCGCAGGCATGAGGCAGATAATCGTTTAAGGGTACATATAACCGATGCACAGAAGCAAAGGTGGGAGGTTCCCTACAACCTTTTACCGAGGGAGCAACCACCACCTTTGTCTCAAAGCATTGGGAAGTTCAGGAAGAACCCTATAACTGTCTCTGAGTATTCTGGTTCTGAATTTCTATTTAGCTACACTTCAGACCCTTTTAGTTTTGTGGTTAAAAGGAAGTCCAATGGTGAGACCCTTTTTGATACCTCCTCTGGTGATTCTGACCCTTTTAGTTCTCTTGTTTTCAAGGACCAGTACCTTGAGATTTCCACCAAACTGCCTAAGGATGCCTCCTTGTATGGTTTGGGAGAGAACACACAGCCACATGGGATTAAGTTGTACCCTAGTGACCCTTACACCTTGTACACCACTGACATTTCTGCCATTAATCTCAATGCCGATCTGTATGGATCGCACCCTGTGTACATGGATCTCAGAAACTCAGGTGGCAAGGCTTCTGCACATGCTGTTCTGTTGCTCAATAGCAACGGAATGGATGTTTTCTACACAGGAACTTCTCTTACATACAAAATTATTGGAGGAGTTTTTGACTTTTACTTCTTTTCTGGGCCTAGTCCTCTGAATGTTGTTGATCAGTACACTGCCTTAATTGGCAGACCAGCTCCAATGCCTTACTGGGCCTTTGGTATGATTCATTTGTCACTCTTCTGTTTTTTAATACTGCCTTTTCTACTTGGTATTTATGGCATTACTGATATTTATTTGGGTGCTGTCAACATTTAATATTTAATATTCAACATTTAGCATTCTCCTTTTAGGTAGATTGAGTAATTATTCATTACGAAAACCGGGTCTTGATAGATCCAAATACTTAATGATACAGTGTCCTCGCCTTGAAAAAAAATCCAAGGAATTTAAGCTCTCATATC
Source organism: Vigna radiata var. radiata (assembly GCF_000741045.1). Lineage (NCBI taxonomy): Eukaryota > Viridiplantae > Streptophyta > Magnoliopsida > Fabales > Fabaceae > Vigna > Vigna radiata. Next base: position 367,531 of record NW_014543126.1, on the reverse strand, counting down.
ATTATTTGATTTCAGTGACTTTTCTTATGTACAATTTTGATATTATTTTCTTTTGGTGCATAATGCAGTTGAAAATGCAGGGAGTTTTGATTTTCCAATTAGCTGTTTTCTGCTTTAGCTTATCTGTATATTGAATAATGGGGGATGTTCTGATTTGTTTTCTAAAGTTGGGTCTGCAAAGATATTTTAAAGATAAGTCACAAATTTTATGAATTGTGTCGTGGTTAACTTTTGTACGTCCAATTTTAGTAGTTGAGTAATTTAATACCTTTCAGGTCCACATGGAACGATAAGGTGCCACATAAAAGTTGGTAACTTAACTTTTCCATATAAAAGAATTACCCTTTTCTAAATAAACTTTTGATTCAAGAATTTGACCTTTGTTACATGATTCTACAAAGCAATCTGTGGGTCCTTGTCAAGGACTATCATTGCATACACGTGGTATATCACTTTACTTTTTATCTAGGGAGAAAGATGTACTGATAGGACTAACCTTGGCAATAATTTTCCTGTCCTTTTAAAGATAGGGTTTCTTGATAAATGGAATTAAAGGATCAATTACTACAATAGGGATGAGGGTTATTGTGAAAAATTCATGAATCAGTTTTCAATACAATTTTAAAACTGATCCAAGGACTTTTCATCTTCAATTTTAACTTGGTGCTGTCCTGATCTCGGATGCCCTTTGTTATTTAATCTGCTTGATCTTGCGGACATGTCTGGAATAACATTATCCTTGTGTCAAGGGAAGTATACAGTTATATTATTATTGTTTCCTACGATCTAACGGTGGATTCTTGCTGTGTCTGTGTGTATATTTGTCATTGGGGAGAGGAGTGGAGTAGAGAGACAAGATGAAGTTTTGCCTTATATCTATATAATCTGCATTTACATTTGAAAATGGTATCTGGATTTTTCTTTCCATGAGTAGTTTAACTGATATTTTCACGTATTTGGTATTGTAGGGTTCCACCAATGCAGATGGGGATATCACAATCTCTCAGTGGTTGAAGATGTTGTGGAGAATTACAAGAAGGCTCAAATCCCACTTGATGTGATTTGGAATGATGATGATCACATGGATGGGAAGAAGGACTTCACACTCAACCCTGCGAACTACCCTCGTCCAAAGCTTTTGAACTTCCTGGACAAGATACACAACATTGGCATGAAATATGTTGTCATTATAGACCCTGGAATTGCTATCAACACCAGTTATGGTGTTTATCAAAGGGGTGTGGCTAATGATGTTTTTATCAAATATGATGGGGAACCCTTCGTGGCTCAAGTTTGGCCTGGGGCAGTAAACTTCCCTGATTTTCTTAATCCAAAGACGGTTTCTTGGTGGGTTGATGAGATCCGCCGCTTCCATGAACTTGTACCTGTTGATGGCCTGTGGATCGACATGAACGAGGTGTCAAATTTCTGTTCTGGAAAGTGCAAAGTTCCCAAGGGAAAGTGCCCTACTGGAACAGGACCTGGATGGATATGTTGCTTGGAATGCAAGAACATCACTAGCACAAGGTGGGACGATCCTCCATACAAAATTAACGCCTCAGGAATAAAAGCTCCTATCGGCTTCAAAACAATAGCCACTAGTGCATACCACTATAATGGTGTGTTAGAGTATGATGCTCACAGTCTTTATGGCTTCTCACAATCCATAGCAACTCACAAGGGCCTTCAAGGGCTTCAAGGAAAAAGACCCTTTATTTTGTCCCGTTCTACATATGTTGGTTCAGGCAAATATGCTGCACATTGGACAGGTGACAATCAGGGAACATGGGAAAACTTGAAGTATTCTATCTCCACAATGCTCAATTTTGGCATATTTGGGGTGCCAATGGTGGGTTCAGATATATGTGGGTTCTATCCACAGCCTACTGAAGAACTATGCAATAGATGGATTGAAGTAGGGGCTTTCTACCCATTCTCAAGGGATCATGCAAACTACTACTCCCCTAGACAGGAGCTTTACCAATGGCAGTCAGTGGCTGAGTCTGCTAGAAATGCTTTGGGGATAAGATATAAGCTGCTTCCATTCCTTTACACCCTGAACTATGAAGCTCATGTCAGTGGAGCCCCAATAGCCAGACCTCTTTTCTTCTCATTCCCAACATACACTGAATGTTATGGCCTTAGCACCCAGTTCTTGCTAGGAAGCAGTCTCATGGTTTCTCCAGTGCTTGAGCAGGGGAAAACACAAGTGAAAGCACTGTTTCCTCCCGGTAGCTGGTACAGTTTGCTTGATTGGACTCACACCATTACATCAAAGGACGGAGTCTACGTTACCCTGGATGCTCCTCTGCATGTTGTCAATGTGCATTTGTATCAGAATACCATTCTTCCAATGCAGCAGGGTGGATTGGTCTCCAAGGAGGCCAGAACGACACCCTTCACCCTCATCGTAACCTTCCCATCTGGAGCAGCACAAGGAGAGGCTAAGGGCAACCTTTTCCTTGACAATGATGAATTACCAGACATGAACCTTGGAAATGGGTATTCAACCTATGTTGATCTGTATGCAACTGTGAACCAAGGAGCCGTGAAAGTTTGGTCAGATGTCCAAGAGGGGAAGTTTGCCTTGGATAAAGGTTGGATCATTGACTCCATATCAGTGTTGGGATTAGATGGAAGTGGAGCAGTTTCTTCACTTGAGATAGATGGAAAGCCTCTAATTGGTGCGTCAAATGTGAATGTTAGTACATCACAGCATGAGCACTTGAACAGTGAGGGAGAAGGAGAAAAGAAAACTGTCATGGTTGCTTTAAAGGGCTTGCAGATCCCAGTGGGTAAAAACTTTGCTATGACCTGGAAAATGGGGTGAAGATAGTTTCAGTGTCCTCATATGTTATTTATGATTTTGCAACTTTGTTGTGTTCTTTTCCTTTCTACAATTCTTGTAGGTGTTGTGAGGGAGAGGAGATGAGCTAGAATTGTGCTCGTCCTTTTCCATTTTAAGTAGCAATTTGAATGTTATGTTAGTTTTTTTTTGCACTCCGGTTCAAACTTGTCATTCAAGTGAGTGATTTAGAAGAATAAACTAAACTCAACATTATGAATCTAGTAAAAAAATCGAGAATGTAATCATTATCAGCTTATATAGTTTAGGTGGTCTCATCCTCGTATGCATCTTCTTTTTTAAAGGTCATTTCAGCAGGTATGACATAGAACGTGTCAGTAATACATCCATACATACGTACCGGTGTCAACTACCGATTATTTCCATTGAATGCTGAAACAATAACCTCAATTTTTCAGGAAAAAGAACATTTTAAAATGAATACAAAATTTCAACATTCTATCATTTTATTCTTTGCTCCACGTTTGCATAATCAAATTCTAAGGATTTGTTCACTTGAGTAGATTTGAGGAAGAGTAAATAAGAGAATTTGATGATAATTTTTGTTTTTATTTAGTTTAATAGATTTGGAGATAACTGAGAATAGATTTGGAAGTAAATTTTTTCAATCTGTCATATAAATTAAATTCTACACTAATTTTCACAAATTTTAATTCCAAATTTATTATCGGTTACCTTCAAATCTATTCAAATAAACAATAAAAAAATTACTTTCAAATTCTCTCAATTAATCTTCTCCAAATCTACTCAAGTGAACAAAATTTAAACTCCTTTTTATCACTACAATATGTATACACAACCAAAAAAAAAGTAAATGCACATAAAAATACCTAATAAATATTAAATGGATATTCTTAAATTCATACATATGTACACATTTTAATTAATTTTAGTTAATTGATTGTTGATAGGATGGTATAAGTATTATATCTAATATGAGATTACTCATTACTTGTTATATTTTAATTAACTGAGTGATTAATATGGGTGAATTTTATTTTATTATATCTAAGAAAAAAAATTAATTTTTAAAAAATTATATTTTGTGATATAGCTCATTTAAATTTATTTTTCAGAAATATTAAATTTATTTATATTAATATTTTGTTGCGTATGTTATTAGAATTGTATTTTAAAATTAATTTTTTCATCTAAAAATATGTTGAAATGTTGTCATTAAATTTCAAAATATAACCGATGCTAATAAATTTATATAAAAAGCATGATTAAAATCTCGTGTTTCAAAATCATTGAGAAAGAAGAACTTGTTTGTGTTGACAATCTAACTTTTTAGGGTCATTTTTTAAGTTATTTAGAACTTGTTTAGGTGTTAAATTAAGCAAGATTGGAAGTAGGACTGATATTTGGTCATTGAGTTGATTTTTTTTGTCACCATTTTAGTTCATAGTTGAGGTTCTAACTAGTGAAAACTTAAAGTAGAAAGGTTGTGAAGAAACTGGAGTCTTGGAGTGTATTATTGAGTCCATTATGACTTGTTCATAACTTTGCTTTGCTGAAATTGGTATTAGGAGGAGTAGAAAGGAGATTGGGTAAGTTTAAAGTAGTCAAGTTTGTTTGGGATATCTACTTTGAGTTAGAAATGTGTTTTCAAATGTTTCTCAATGCGTAAGAGGTTATAGGAATCATTTAAATATGTGTAGAGGGTAGCAAATGTCATATTAGAGGTGTTTTAGGGGCTAGTGTGGCGTTGAGCCCCCTTTAAGGGCGCCTGAGCATCACTTTCCAGTAAGCTCCCTAGCTCGCTCACGTTGAGCGTCCCATTCCAATGGGCTCTGGCGCCAGGCGTTGGGTATTCTTTTGTAGGTTTTTGGTTTTCCAATTTTTAGGTTGTTATGTGATTTTGATGCACTAATTTGGATACTGTGGTAAAAGAATTCTAAGGAAGAATTTCTAGTGTTGTTGGTATGAATGTAGGGAGTTCAGTCTTAGGAGTTATCTTGAAACTCTAATGGTTATTCATTCTCAATTAAAGAAGATTGATATATGTGGTGAGAGTAACAAGATGTCTTAGTCTAGGTGCTTCGAGTATGACCTAAGACATGGTACAAACTAACCTAGTGAGTGTGGTAGGGTGAAACTTGTTGACAATGACTTTGCAAAGAAGTAGAGGTCACCACAAGTGTACAACCTGCCATAGATCGACATTCATACTAAATTCGGATAGTCTAGTCTAGGTCTTGATATGTTTAATATGTTTGGTTTGTGTGATAAATATGATCCAAGTATGAAATGCTTAAAGTATATTATGAATTGTTTTGTATCACTAACTTATCCTTTTTGTTTGAGTATTGTTGGTATGTTCTTCTGCTTTTATCTTAGTTATGATCATCTAGTGGTGTGAGCATAGGGCGATGAGTTGACCGTGAAACAAGCTTTGGATGGAAGGATAACAAATGTTTTGTTTTCTCTATACTAGTTTGTTGTATATAGTTTTGCTATTTGTATAAAATTTTAATTTTATGGTTATAATAAATGACTATAATGAAAACTTTTATTTTTTATCCTGTTAACTATTCTATTTTATTAATTATATGATAGCTCCGTTAGTTTAATATATAATTGGAAATGTTACATAAATTCATCAAATAATAATAATGAAGATAAATAAATTAATTTTTCATATAGTTTAGTAAATAATAAAAAATAATCTGAAAAGTTGTGTTAGTATTACTAATATTGGTCTTGAGAAAGAAAAATGGCAGACAAAGAAAGGGGACAATAATAAAATTGTAGACAACAAATACCTTTTATTCGTTTCGGTGATGATCTCCTTCGCAAAGGTTGGACCAAATTGATATCAGATCTTCCTATTAATTTTGTTATGAACATCTCAAACATTCTCAATAATTGTCTCAATTGTCTACGTAATAATGAAAGCGAATATATATATATATATATATATATATATATATATATATATATATATATATATATATATATATATATATATATATATATATATATTGCTTTCAAACGTAAAAGCAAATCATAGCAATTGTTTTTCAGGAATCATAATGACTTAGTAGGAAGGTGGAAGGAAAAGAAAATAAAATAAAATTTATGTTCAACTTTTTTATTAACATTTGATAGATATAAAGAAAGTTTAATAGATTTTGAAAGGGAGAATAAAAAATATTATAAATTCAAATTTTCAACCAAAAAATTCTAACAACTAATATTTATAGATAAATAAAAAATAAAATATAAAAAACATGACACGTTAAATATTTAAAAAGTAATTTAGAAAAAGCTACTTTTATAAATAAATTAAGTTACATATATCTTAGATTTTAAAGTAATTTACTCACCTTTCTTACTTTTTTTTTTGTTACTTATTATTTCACCTCTAACTTTTAAAAGACTCTAACTTTTAAAAGACTATTTTTGTATTTTTAATAAAACAACAAACAAACAAGGTATACCTTAAATTAAAGTATACATTTTTTATCATACATTTTTTTTTTTACTTTTAATAAACAAAGAATAATGAATCAATAAGTAGATAAAAAGAAAAGAAAGATTAACACAAACAATTTATACTAGTTCGGTTATCACAAACCTATATCTAGTCTTCCTTCAATAACCTTAGTTGAAGGGATTCCACTATAATGATTAAGTATACAAGAATACAGAGACAACCCTCTCAATGCACTCCTCTCACCACTCAAAATCAAAATAGCAACACAAGATATGAACACCCTCAATCTCTTACAAATACGAAGAGTAATCCCAACTCTTGAAACCTGACTAACCAGCACAGGTACATAATATAAATTGGTTGAAGAACCTGATCTTGAACACACTCTTCAAAGTGTAGAATTAATCAGAACCAATGTAGTCCAATTACCTTGAATGAATCCTTGTTGTTTGAACACCAAGGAAGTTTTAATTCCTACAAGAATGTTTCTTTGAGAGCACCTGTACACAAACTCAGAAGATTTTTCAGTATTTGAAAATGTTAACGTTTTGGAAACAGGTTTCAAGACACATATATATAGGATTTGCTGCAGTATAATCAATTATGTTAATTGCGTAATCTTTTATTCTTTTTCTCTACTTTAACAGATTATCCTATGTGTGTAATCGATTATTTAAACACTTAAGCCTATTATTGATTCATTTAACACTCTTAACAAATTAGGCTATTTATATAATGGATTAGACTATGCTCACTGTTTTAACCGATTATCAAACTTATGTAATTGATTATTTCCACACTTAGCCATATTAGCCATCCATTTTCCATCCTTAATAGATTATCTCACATATATAATATATTATGGCTTGTTCTCCATTTTAATCGGTTATGTACCCTATATAATCGATTATAACAGAGCAGTTTTCCCATGTTAGCTTTCTAAGTGATCTAGCTAAATCTAACAGATTATATAACTGATTTAATCGATTATTTATACTAGAAATGAGATTATTAATCTGTTTTAAGCTTCATTCATTCAACACTAATGGAATTACATATCTAGCACAAACATGATAAAGATAAAACATTTGTTATGCCATTTGTTATGCAAGAAACCACTAATAATCATTTAATTATTCATCATAAAAAAACTAAGATATAAAGAGGTTAAGCTCCCCCTATCAACAAATTCCTCCCCTAAAGGTCCTTTTTTCTGTTTGGTTAGGGTTACATCTTCCTTTTGATCCATTCAAAAAGGAAGTTTTTAATAAAATGAATGTTGTTCCAACACAATTGCATCCCAATAGTTCTAAAACACTTTGGCTTTGTTCAAACAACCAACATCTTCTTTAATTTTTGGGTTTAGATTATGATGACTTGGGCCCAAGTCCAAACTCCATTCAAGGATTCATTACTCATGGTATGGCTAGGAAGCTTCAAGAATAACTTGGAGATACATCAAAGGATCTCCAATCATTATATACTCAATTCCATTGGTAGCTTTTGGACCCAAATGAAGCCCACTTGAAGTCCATTTCAGTCCATGAAGAAGGCAACCCACTTTAGCTTTCAGATTTGGCTCACTCACCGCCTCCTAACTTGTGCCCAGTGGCTACGCAAAGACCTCTTTCTCATGCAGTGTTTTTGGTGATTTTTTCGAATTTTAACACATGTAAAACGCTGCATCCTCGTGGCATGTGATCCTAGATTAGTGGTTGGTGATCAACAACATATCATCCTTGTGCAAAGGTGCTGCAAACTCTATAAAAACAACTCTCCTCCATTGTATTAATTACTTTTTGATGCACAGTGTTACGCTGTTGAGATGACTCCAACTCCCTATTTCTTGAAAAGTCACCTTCAATCTAAGTTCTCCCTTTACCCCTTTAACTTCCTTCCATAGTTGGTAGGTCGCTTGAGCTAGATCCTTTATTACACATACCTTAAATTAATTAATTCAACCAAAAACTTCTATATCAACTGCACCTTGGTTTTGTAACACCCCTAATGGGATGCCATGTGTAAAGAAATAATCAATCTTACTCAACACAAAATATGTAAAATCGTTCTCACCATTTACTCAAAAGCTTTTATAAAGTATAACCACGAAAACAAAAACCACAATTTTATAAGATGTACATACAATGCAAAAATAAAACCTTACATATCCTTTAAAAACACCAATTCGGAAAAAAACAATTAAATTTAAACAAAATCTCAAAGTAATAATTTTCCCATCTCTTGCCAAGCCACTTGATGAATCATTATTTTCTCCTATTTACTTATCTTTCTAGATTAGGTTTAATTATTGAATTGTGCTTAACTATCTATTATTTTTCTCAATTTTTCTATTTGGGTTTAATTCGACCAGTAATTCATATTTTAATTAATTTGATTTTTGTGAGCATAATTATTCCCATTATTATTTTCAGGGAAATTTTGGAATTTTATTCTGTACTTCAAGAGGAGTTGCCACGTCATCTACCACGTCAGCACAACACCATTGCCCACCTCATCATTTTTTGTTTCGTTTGCATTTTATTTCATTGTAATTTTGGGTCAGATTTATGAGTTGGGCCCATTTTTAGAATGGGTAAGGTAAACTTGCCTAAGTTTTAGGACCCATGCAGCCTGAATTTTGGAATTGGCCTTTAGAACGTAAGAGCTGCTAAAGGGGTCTTAGGTTTTTCGTTCTCATTTTTCCTTTTTTTCTTAGTCATTTTTTGTTGTTCCTATTTTCTAACCTCCATTGTTCTTCAATGAATTACAGTTTGTGTTCTTCTCTATGTTGCAATTTGGTTTAATGGAAGGTTAAATCTGTTGATTTGGTAACTAGAATGATTGTAATTTTTCCTTGAGATTATTGCACCATTGCTTTTCTGCTCCTCTTTCCTCTGGATCATATTTAATCTAGTTGTGTGTGTTATAATTTGGTTCATGCTTAATGGTCTAATTTGTATACATATAAACCTGATTGCTTAATCTCTAGTGCAGAAGTGATTAAATCTATGTGTGCATTTGCTTAATTCATAGTCATGAAAATCATATTAATCTCCGCTTAGTTGATTGATTCGTGTTGGATTGGGGGTGAGAGAAAAGAATGACTTATTTTTAATTCAGGAATAGAGGCATTACAATCTAACTAGTAGCCAACCTGTCTTAAATAATTGTTTAATCTACACTATTTGCTCATTTTATTTTAATTCATATAATCTACTCAACCCCCCACTACGTGTTCGATGCTTTGACAGAGAGAGAATTGGTCCTTGAGAGATGACCTAGGAGTCACTTCTTAGTGTTGCATTTAATTGCATTTATTTCATAGAGTACGACATGGATCAAATTTGGTGTCGTTGCTGGGGACCAACGGTTTCTGTCGAACATTTTGTTTTGATTTGTTTCATGTTAAATTAAGTCCATCCATGATGTTGTCTTGCATTTTTCTACATCTATTGATACGGGTTGCATGTTAAACAAGGTAGAATTTGGAGAGTTCAAGCTATTTAACATGTTTTGACATGAAAATTCAATGAACAAGATGAATAATGTTGTGAATAGTGCATGAATAGTATCCAATTTTCCTAATTAATTGGCAATTTTTGTTTTCATAGTTAGAGGTGTTGTTTTTGCTTGAAATTTTGTATGTTCACTTCTTTCAATCTATATTTTAATTGACAAATCCCATAGGCACCTATAGTAGTCCCAATTCTGAGATTCAAAATTTTTTGAGACCTAGATTTGTGAAAACTTTAACTACCATAACTTATGATTTGGACATTGAGATTTATTGATCCCAACTTGCGTAATTGGTTTACAATGCTCAGATCTTCAAAAAGATGTTTTCTATTTCTTTTTTATTTTTGATGTTTTATTTCCCTGTTTTTACAAACTTTCTTTTTGTGGTTGATATAATTATCCTTTGAATTTTTCTTTGAAATTTGGTGTGCCATCTTTTCATGATTTTAGGGTGTTGCTAAAAGATTTTCAGATCATTTGGACAATGTTTGAGTATACTTCCAGTTTTACCCCTATGTGTGCTTGTGTTGAATTTGAATGATATGTGTTGACATAATGCATGACTAGAGGCAATATGAGACTACTACCATACTTTGATCCTGAAATCAATAGGACCTTCCATAGATTAGTTAGGAATTCTAAGATTTATCTTTAGAGTCTATACCACTAGATATCATTAGTTTAAATAATTCTGAGCATTCTCCTTTTGTGTCTACTAATTTCTATTTTGTGCATACTGCTTCTGATTCTGATTCTGCTGGTTTTTATACTGAGAGTAATATGACTCAACCTCCACCTTGTGAGAGGACTCTTAGGGAGATGGCTGCACTTGATTTCCCTTATGAGAGTTTGTGCATCCAGTATCCTGATGAAGATGTTCCATATGTTCTCAAGACTGTACTAATACATTTGTTGCCCAAGTTCCATGGTCTTGTAGGTGAATGCCTTCATAAACATCTGAAGGAATTCCATATAGTCTGTTCCACAATGAAACCTCTAAATGTCCTTGAAGATCACATATTCTTAAAGGCATTTTTATATTCATTGGAGGGAGTGGCAAAGGACTGGTTGTATTATCTTGCTCCCAAGTCCATCACTAGTTGGGATGATCTTAAGAGAATGTTTTTGGAGAAATTATTCCCTGCATCTAGGACCATGGCCATCAGAAAAGATATTTCTAGGATCAGAGAGCTTGGTGGAGAGAGCTTATGTGCAAGTTGTCCCCACTACCAGATTTTTGATTAACTCCTTCTTCAGTACTTTTATGAAAGGAAAACTTTAATTACATTATGGACTTAGCAAATTTCTTTAATTTTTGTTACTCTAAGTGACTCCCAGATTTTGGGCATTACATATAGTCCGCCTTTGATGACATTATTTTGTGACATATGTTATGTTATATTTTTTGGTTACTCACCCTTGCCTATTGTAGTTGTGATTCCACCTGCAATTATCGTACTTGTATGAGAGGAGATGATGTTACAGATAAGGCAGGACTAGAGTAATACAATTAGAGAGATGGGAAATAATTATTGCTGTGATTTTATATTTAAAGATCTTTTATTGTTCAAACATTTGACTTTTAAAAAGGATATGTAAGATTTGAATTGTAATGATGTAAGAATGTTTGAACAATTGAAGTTTTGTTTCAACGATGTTACATTATGGAAAAAAAAATTGACGAGAAGGAATTTATAAAATTTTTCACTTTATTACTTAACACGTGGCATTCTATTAAGGGTGTTACAGTTTGGAACTAAAAGAAAAAAAAAAAAAAGTCTCTTCTCCTTTTAGTTGCTTGTAATGCAAGTTACCTCTTGTATAGTTTTAGTTTTGAACTTTAAGCTAGTTAGATAGCTTATATACCTTTAGGATGATGTAGAATTGAGAGTTGTGGGACCTAAAACCTATTTTAGAAGCTACATTTCAGATTTAAGGTCTCTAAGTCCACATCCCTTAGTTTTCTCAACCTTTTTCATCTCATAGTGCTATATAAGCAACCTAAGGTCTCCTTTGTATATACACCTTAAAATTTGAATATAAAGAGTGTTTTGCATTCAATTGTATTACTTCTTTGAGATATTATTTTGTCTCTTAATATAAATTTAAGTCTTATCTTGTGAAGAATAATGGACGATCCTCCTTGACAATTATCTTGGATCCTTCCAAGTAGTATGTCTTCAAATTCATAAGTTTCCTTTCCTTTTTCTATTTCAATTTTGGTTTTTTTAATTTCATTTCTAATTTGTCTTCTTTAGTTTTTAGTTTTAATTCTATCTAGGCATGTTGTTCCATATCAATGAGTTGAGAGGAATAAAACAAGAGTTGTGCGACATAAAAGTTGTGAAGGAGGAGCTGGGAGGTGCAGAGCAAAAGTGAGAGAGATAAGTAGAAATGAAGGTTTTTACTCTGTTCAAAGCCGAAGACACTTATTGGCCTTTTCAAAACATTAGGGATGCGGAAAGAAAACTATGAGGTGCAGAAAGAAGCGCCAAATACAAGCTAATATAAGGAAAGAAACTAATCCATAGATCCCTTTTACAATTCTATGCTAATATAAAGAAAGAAACTAATCCATATATCCCTTTTACAACTCTACAGTAAATCATTCTAAAAATAATAAAACATAACACAAGAGTCCAAGTTCAACAAATCATATTTCCAAATTAAAGTGTCAAAAGTATAAAATCTATTACAACTGAAATAATCCCAAAATGATATCTACAAAAAGAAGTCATGATCAAAACAATTACTCAAGATTAGATGAACTAAAAATGTAAAATTAAAGTAAATTTGTCACATAATCCATTTTATTACTAAAACGTAAAAATGATCTTCTAAAAAAATAAAACATCTAGAAAGTGTAATCACTATACAATAAAACTATAAAACTGTTCACACAATCTGTTATTAATGGCTTAGAAGATTTTTATTGTAGATTCACGATAGGTGCAAAATGTTTTTATTGAAATATGAATAAGGGAGAAGATAAAAAATTCCTTATTGAGATATGAACTCATTTAAAATGAGATATAATAATAATGTCTAAGTATTAAATGGAGTTCCACCCAACACAATATTTAGAAAATGATGTTAATAAAAGTATGAAATGACAATCATGTAACTAGAAAAAAAATTATACCTCCATGTGATAAAAATGTGTGTCTATATATGAGAGAATAAAAAGAATTCTATATTTTAGTTGTATTCATTATGTTATTCTTAATTAAAGTGTGATTAAATTGTTATTGGTTGAATTTGGTTTTATTATCCTAAATAATTGAATAATGATTCTTGTTTTGAGCACAATATTACAATTATAATTATTCTTAGAACATTTTATTATTAAATGATAAATGATTTATGCTTTCAATATGTTGAAACTAATTTTTATGACATATAAAGTTAAGATAATTGTTCCTTTTTCCCACTAGAGATGGTTGAGTTTTTTCCACTGGATACATTTTGACATACTTAACGTATGTTTGGAAAATTTGTCTTAACGAACTCAAGTTCAAGAGTTTTCAACATAAAAGTGCTAACTGTTCTAAAATAAAAAATAAATATACTTTTGTTTGAAGAGTCGATTTTTCCGTTGTGATACAATAGGGTCATATTCTTAAATAATAAAAAATTATCATATAAAAAGAATTTCTAAAAAAAATATTAATTTCATTATATTGATTTTTTATATTTCGATAAACATACCTGTTTCGGATGGAAGCGAGATTACAATAGACCACAGCGAACCTGCTCTTTGTTTCTGAATTCTCGTAGTAGTTGGAACACCGAACGGGAGTACCTACAGGTTAGCACTCCAACGATCAAGTCAGCAGAGTTATTACGATGATAATATTCAGAAAATCAATCCCTCCTTACCTGAGCTATGCTTGCCTATTTATAGAGAAATATATCCACAATAATAGGAGGCACGTTACGCTTAGTCACGTACTCCGTACTTTTCTCCGCGAACTTAGCTGTTAGCTGTAANCGTAGTAGCAACCACTTCCCTCCTTCTAGATATTTACTCCGCCATTCGCTCCGCTAAATCCGCGAACTCTCTCCACTAACTTAACTATCGCTACTTCTTCGGTATAATCCTCACCCCGATCTTCTTGGCCTATCTCCCGATCTACCAAACTCTTCTGACCTTTTTCTTGTAGTCTTTACANAGGTCACCAGCTATCCTCTATGAGCGTATTTCTCCCTATCGGCATTAACTCATTCCCGATCTTCCTCTTCGTGACCCCGATCGACTTGAGCCATCTATATTACATAAGCCCCCCGAGCCCTTAACGATGCCAAGAGTGTAAGGGTTTCTGAATAAATAAATGTATTGACTGAAGAGACATAACGGATAAATAGTTATTACTCTTGGAAAAAACGTTTGGTCTCCAGCCGTAGGATGAACAATGAGGAATGGCTGAGATTAAGCCATGACGTCATCACGAAGGACGTGAACAGGCATAAAATCTGAAGCGTTAGATATGGAGGTAATGGACGGCAGAGATGAAGATATGAAACCGTCTATTGCGGCTATAAATAGGGGGGAGGGACCACTGTCATTTTCACTCTGTACACTTCCCTTGCTCTTGAATACTGAACGGGCTACCGATATTGCCGACCGCCACTCGAAGCAAGGTAATGTCTTCCTCTTCTTCATCAACTGATACTGAGGATGACTGTCCGGGGGGTGCTGATCATAGGAGTAAGTCATCGTCAGCAATTCCAGTGATTCTAGTAGCTCGTCCGGTCACTTTTATGTCGAATTCAATATCGACGATTCCCGGACATGGACGTCCATTTTAGCACCGCCGAGGGTAGAAGGGTACGAATGGGCTCCCCATGAGGTACAAACCTACCTTCCTTACTATATTCGTAGAGCTACCATAAGGCATCTATTACAAAAGGTATATATTTTATCTGACTTTAGGGATGTTGACGATTATACTCTAGTAGTAAGTCGTTCGAATGAAAGGGCCTGTCACGGTCGGGAGGGGTATAGTTTAGATTTTTTCTATGTATATATAACATTGTTCAAAGATTTAGGTGTAAGACTGCCCTTCACTGAATTTCAAATGGGAGTATTAAAATACTTGAACATATGCCCTGCCCAACTTCACCCTAACGAGTGGGCTTGTGTGCAAGCCTTTCAGGTGTTATGCACCGGTCTGCAGCTTGATCCCACCCCTAAATCTTTCTTACATTTCTTCCGAGTATTTCCTAACTCCAGTAGATCTTGGATATCCCTCCTTCCGGCTAAAGATAAACAACTATTCACTTCTTTTAACTCCTCATACAAAGACTTTAAAGCCAATTACTGTAAAATAGCTATTCGGGAACCAGGTCGGCCAAAATATTTTTTAAACAATGGTGAACCAAAATTTCCGTTATATTGGACCAAAGAGCTTACCCGGTTAGAATCATGGCCACTAACAGATATGACGGATGACGAGTTGAATGTTGTCAATAAGATCGATCAGTTACCCCGCAAGACGTCATCCCGTATACTGATAAAACTTCTCGGCACCGAGGAGTTACGAACTACCGTATTAGGTACGTCTTGCTTCCTACCGTTTGCCGATCGTCCATCATTATTGACTTGTCTAAATTTACCTTTTACTTGCAGAGCTGTCTGAAGGAATGGATCAACACACTGCTTTCGCTCGATTGATGGCTCAGAAAAAACTAAAGAAAATTGCTGAAAGTTCCTCCTCACCGGCGTCACCAGCGAAATCTACTCCTACAGTTAATCCGGCTTTAAAAATAACTGATTCAGTAGACGATGTGGTTGAGACCAAAGCCACCAAGTCCCACGCAACAAGGGGCAAACCTAAGAGGAAAGCGGAAAAAACACCCTCTCCGCCTAAAAAACAGAAAGTGAGTATGCCTTTACTGACCGGGCCACTAGACCCGATGTTCATGTGTCCGATCGGCTGCAGTTCAACCTCTCCCCGGATGAAAGGAAACCATTCAAGGAGATGACACCCAGTGAATCCATCAACATGGCATACGAGTTGATTGCTCGCGCAAGTGTTTGTTTGAATTATTCTGCTGGGACAACCAAGCCTTTGTTGGTGAATGAACTGGAAGTAGCCATGAGTGAATTGGCAGATTTTAAGAAGAAGAACATTGCCTTGACACTTCGTGTTGAAGAATTGACCAAAGCGGCTGAGGATGATCGGGTGCGCGCAACAGAGCAACTTAAGGAGTCGCAGAAAGAAGTAGCCAACCTTAAAGCCTCCCTAGATACCTCGAACACCAGTATTGCCGAATTGACCAGTAAAATTAAGAATTTGGCTAAAGAAAAGGACGACCTGACCACTGAGCGGGATAACTTGGTTGCGGAGACAGCCCGGTTGGGGGATCAAGTGTGCTTAGAAAGGGAACTAGGATTTGAACAAGGAATTGCTCAATGTCATCATTTCTTCCAGACCCCTATGGCCGATCCGCATTTTGACATCATGAAGGTGATTGTTGATGGGAAGTTAATTGATTTGGGCAACCAGGTCACGACAAATGCGGGAGCAGAACTAGATGATCAGGTTCCAACTGATGCCGATCTGGCCTCCAAGACTACCGATCCTGCTGATAAAAATTGAGTAATGCTTGATAGTAGTTATATAAGAATGTTGGTGTGTTGTGAACAATTATTATATTTGTTATGTTAAATGCTGTATGAACACTTCAGTATTATGACTAGTCTTCGTTATCAAAAATACTAAAAGTATCATTTTCTATCGGACGACCAATAAAACCTTTGTGTAATCGGTACGTACCACCTCGTTCAACGATAATGAGGGTGTTATAAAGAAGCGATTCACTTAATCGAAAAGATAGCCAACTATTACTCTTCTCGTTCGGTAGGTACCACCTTATTTTCCCATAATAATGAGCTAATAGCTCGATTAAAAAGATAATGAGCTCCTTATTCCCCTTACTTGATAAGTATCACCTTATTCACCAATAACAGCTCGATCAAAAAGATAATGAGCTCCTTATTCCCCTTACTTGATAAGTATCACCTTATTCACCAATAACAGCTCGATCAAAAAGATAATGAGCTCCTTATTCCCCTTACTTGATAAGTATCACCTTATTCACCAATAACAGCTCGATCAAAAAGATAATGAGCTCCTTATTCCCCTTACTTGATAAGTATCACCTTATTCACCAATAACAGCTCGATCAAAAAGATAATGANCTCCTTATTCCCCTTACTTGATAAGTATCACCTTATTCACCAATAACAGCTCGATCAAAAAGATAATGAACTCCTTATTCCCCGTACTTGCTAAGTATCACCTTATTCACCAATAACGATGATAACATGAGAATAACAAATTTAAACGAAGGAATAATACTGATCAGGTTGTAAAGGTACGTATGAATTTATTCATAAAGTATTGCAAATATAATGAGTGGGTGAGTGCATAGGATCACCTCGCCTTATTTTCCAAAAGAAATAAAATTGGGAATTAGCTAAAGTAAAATTTCAGAAGAGATGCATTCCAAGTGTTCGGTATGTTGTCGCCGGTTAAGTATTCCAAACGATAAGCTCCGTTGTTTAAGTCTTCTTTTATTCTGAACGATCCATCCCAGTTTGCTGCCAGCTTTCCTTCAGAAGGAACTTTCCTTGCGTCGGCCGTCTTACGCCAAACAAGATCCCCTTCTACGAACCGTCGAGGTTTAACCTTAGTGTTATACCTTCGGGCTACTAATCTCTTGTATGCTTCGTTTTTTATGGCTGCCACATGACGTCGTTCTTCAATTACATCTAGATTGCCTCTGAGTTGTTCGTCATTGATTGTCATGTCCGACAGTTGTCGCCTAACGGTCGGTTCTCCAACCTCCACAGGTAACATGGCATCTGTGCCATAGGTCAAATTGAACGGTGATTCCCCTGTAGACCCGTGCGGGGAGCAACGATATCCCCACAAAACATGATCGATCTCGTCTACCCATCCTCCTTTAGCTTCCCCCAAACGTTTCTTTAACTCGTTTAGGATGATTTTATTCGCTGCTTCGGCCTGCCCGTTTGTTTGAGGATGTTCTACCGAACTTGTGACACTTGTGATGCCTAACTCCTTATAAAAGCTTTGCAACCGTTTGTCTATAAACTGCCTCCCGTTGTCTGTTATTATCGTCTTAGGCAGGCCAAATCTGCATATGAGACGCCATATAAATCGTTTGACCTGTGCAGTAGAAATTTTGGCCAGTGGTTCGGCTTCAACCCATTTTGTGAAGTAGTCTATGGCAACCAGGAGGAACTTCTTTTGGGATCGACCGAGCGGGAATGGTCCCACTACATCCATTCCCCATTGGGCGAACGGCCAAGGGGAGAATATGTTATGCAATTCTGATGCTGGGGCGTGGAAAACATTGCCGTGCTTCTGGCAGGATTCACATTTTTTCGAAAAGGACAGACAATCCTGTTCTAATGTAGGCCAAAAGAATCTGGCCCTCAGAACGCGTGCCTTCAGTGCACGTCCTCCTGTATGTCTACCACATATGCCCTGATGTAGTTCAAGCAAGACATAACTTGCTTCTTCCGTAGATAGGCATTTCATGATCGGGGTAACGTATCCCCTTCGGTATAAATCGTCCCCGATCAAACAATATCGGGAAATTTTCTTTATTTCTTCTGTCTGTAAGTTATGCCCCTCATCCTGTCGTCGTATGAGCCGAATAATCTCATCTTTCCAACAGGCCTGCCTGTCCACATTGGTTTCGGAACTATCCACATTGAGTTGAGAATAGATGGCATAACTGCCTATAGTTGGTTCGGATAATACCTGCCGAATCACTGAATTCAAAACCCCTTTCTCTTTCCCATGAACTAATTTGGACAACCGATCGGCGCGAATATTTTGTTCTCGTGGCACATAAGTGATTGTGAATTCATCAAAACATGCTTGCAACTGCTTCGCTTTATGGAAATATCGTAGTAAATGATCATCTTTCACTTGGTAATTACCGTTCATGTGCCCCTCCACCACTTGAGAATCCGTATGACATGCCAAAGTGTCTGCGCCAACATCCCGAGCGAGCTCCATTCCTGCAATCAATGCTTCATATTCAGCCTGATTATTGCTTGCCTTGAACTTGAACAAGATAGATTGTTCGATGATCATATCGTTCGGTCCTTCTAGCACAATTCCCGCTCCTCCTCCTGCTTTGCATGACGACCCGTCTACATAAAGTTTCCAAGCATTAACGGGTATTGTATATGGCAATTCAACTGCAAAATCAGCTAAGTGTTGTCTCTTTACTGATCCTCTAGGTTCGTACTGTAATCCGAACTCAGACAGCTCGACGGACCATCCTATCATCATTCCATCTAAATCTGGTTTGCGTAAGATTTTAGCTATTAGGTAATCCGTTCGGACTATCACTTGATGTCCTTGAAAGTAAGGCCGGAGACGCCGAACGGCGTATAAAAGAGACAGGGCTACCTTCTCTAACTTTTGATACCGGACTTCTGTATCCTTCAGGCTTCGACTAACAAAGTAAACCAACCTGAACTGAGGTTGTTCCTGGATCAGAGCTGCACTGATGGCGGCGTCGGTTACTGCTAAGAAGATATGTAGCGCGTGACCGGGATCGGGTCTTCCCATGACGGGCGGGACAATCAGGATTTTCTTAACTTCCCTGAAGGCTCCTTCACACTCTTCATTCCATCCTTCGGGGCTGCTTTTTCGCATAAGCTTTAGAATGGGTTTGATTTTCTCAGCTAATTTCGGGATGAATCGTGATAAGGACGTCAACCGACCGACCAAGCGTTGAATCTCTTTTAAATTGATCGGGCTGCGCATGTCCAAAATAGCCTTACATTTATCAGGATTTGCTTCTATTCCTCTATCGGTCAACAGGAACCCCAAAAAACGGCCTGCGTTCACCCCGAACGTGCATTTGGCGGAGTTCAACCTCATCCCATACTTTCTGACCTGACCTAGTACCTCCTCTAGATCTTTGATGTGTTCTTCCAACGAATGGCTTCGTATAACCATATCATCGACGTATACCTCCATACATCGCCCTATTTGCTTTTCAAACACCTTATCCATAAGCCTCTGATAGGTAGCTCCGGCATTCTTTAAACCGAACGGCATTACATTATAGCAATATGTGCCTCGTTCGGTAATAAATGCAGTTTTTTCTCTGTCAGGGTGGTGCATTGGTATTTGATTGTACCCTGAGTAAGCATCCAGAAAACTCAATATTTTGTAGCCAGCTACCCCATCAACCAGACCGTCAATGCTGGGTAGAGGATAAGTGTCTTTGGGGCAGGCTTTATTCAGATCGGTGAAATTTGTGCACATTCTCCATTTACCGTTAGACTTTCTGACCAGAACTACATTGGCCAACCATGTAGTATATTTTACTTCCCGGATGAATCCTGCATCTAACAGCTTCTGCACTTCTTCTTCTACAGCCTGTCTCTTCTCGGGGCCTAACCTTCTTTTCTTTTGTGCGACCGGTCGAGCATCGCGGAATATTGGTAGTTTGTGGGAGATAATGTCAGGATGTATTCCCGGCATATCGGATGGTACCCATGCAAACAGATCCCTGTTCTTGAGCAAAATTTTACTCATTACCTCCACTTGTTCTTTGCTTAGGTTTTTCCCGACCGCTGTATGCCTGTCCGGTGCATCTCCTAAAATGATCGGTTGAGTTTCACCCATGGGTTCCAACCGATCATCCAAGTTTAATCTTGGATCTAAATCGGCCATTGCTACTGTCGATCGGTCCTCCTGTTTAGTAAGTAGCCGTTTCTTCACTTTGAGTCCGGCTGCATAACACTCCCGTGCCATCTTCTGATTAGCACGGACGGCACACACTTTACCCCGATCGTCTGGATATTTCAATACTAAATGTGGTGTTGACACAATTGCCCCGAACGCATTCAAGCAAGGCCGCCCCAAAAGTGCATTGTATGACGTGTCTGCTTCCACCAGCAAAAATCTAACGTTAAGCTCCTTTGCATCCTTTTCCAACCCCAAACTGACTTTAAGTTCCACATACCCCCTGGTATCTACCCGCTCTCCTGCAAAGCCTACAATTTGTTCATGAAAGGGTTGAATAGCCCCTTCGGGAATATCCATCTGTTTGAATGTTTTCCAATACAGAATATTTGCTGAGCTCCCTTGATCAATCAGAACTTTACCAACTTGATAACGGGCGATCATTGCCACTATCACCATGGGATCGTCCTGATCAGGATCGGGAGCATGGAAGTCTTCGTCTGAAAAGGAGATTATAGGCAGAGATCTCCGCTCAGCTCCGACTTGGTTTACATGATGTAAGCTGCGTAGATGCCTCTTCCGGGCCGATATTGATGGGCCTCCTCCTGCGAATCCGCCCGAGATTGTGTTTATGATACCCCGCGTAACCCTTTCTCTACTCCAGCTTCTACTTCTACTCCGATCATGTCTACTCTTGATTTTTTGATGATTATGGTCGGTCGGCAATGACGGTTGGTGGCGTTGCACAAATTTTTGTAAATGTCCGGCTTGAATCAAATCTTCCAACTTATCCTTCAGTGTATTGCAATCTTCTGTAGTGTGTCCCCTGTTTTGGTGATATTTGCAATACTTACTTTGGTTGGCTCCCAAAGGTGTAGGGGCACGGACCACTTTCAATAGGTCTGCTCTCAATGCTTCTTCCATTACTCTGGTACGAGGTGCATTGAGAGGGGTGTGATGCACGTTCTGCAATATCCTCGGAGGGTCTACCCTTCTGGGCCCGACCGGTCGTTCCTCTTTTCTTAATGTTCCTCTATTCGGTCCCTCCCTCCTTATCTGCTCCTTTGGTTCATTATCATGGCCCTTATGATGAGCCCTTCCTTCTTCAATTCGGATGAAACTTGCCAATTTGTGTTGCAAATCGGCCATGCTTTGTGGTTCTTCTGCGTATAGGTAGTCCACAAAAGGTCCGGGTCTTAAGGCCGTAGTCAAGGCGCTGACTATCAGTCTTTGATCGACATTTCGCACTTGGCGGGCCGTCCGGTTAAACCTTTCCATGAACCCTCTTAGTGTTTCCTCTCTTCCTTGCCTGATTCTCATCAGGGTTGTATACGTCATTCCAGGGGCTTTACTTGATATGTATTGCTGGCTGAATAATCTCCTAAGGGTAGCGAAAGAGTCAATCGTTCGGGGTGCCAGTGAGTGAAACCAGTCTAGGGCTTCTCCTTTCAATGATAAAGAAAAAACCCTGCACCATACCATTTCGTCCGGAGAGTATACCGCCATAGCGTCGATGAAGGATCTGAGGTGCTTGATGGGATCTGTAGCGCCACCATATCGTTCCATTGCAGGTAGCATCTTGTTTTCTGGCATATCCGTTCTCATCACACGTGCTGTAAATGGGTGCAGACCTTCTGCTTGGTCGAGTATCTCCACCTCCCGATCATTAACGGTTGGAACCCGTTCGGCTGATGCATTTTGATGGCCATCATTACGGCCATTAAAATTGGCTCCGCTGTTTTCACCTCCGACACCGTTCCTTCTACTTACGTTCGGGCCATTCTCCCCACCCCTGGGCCCGTTCTGCCTGTTAGGATTTCCCTCCTGCTCTCCTCTATTTCTTGTGTTTACCCTTCTGCCACCTTCTCTTTCGTGTTCACCTTGTTCATTCCCTCCTCCGACGTTACCATTTCTCCTTATCCCCTCTCCCTCAGTGGCCTGATGGCCACTCTCTTCGCTTTCAATGGGTAATGTTTCCAGTTGAACAGAATTAGCGAGTGCCTTGTTTTGAACTCGTTCGGCTCGTAGTGCAGCGATTTCGGCTCTCATTTCTTGCATTTGACGTTGCATTTCCTGAAGTAACTGTAACGAAAGGTCTCCTGCCATTGTGATCGTTTAAAGGCTTGTAGCTATCTCGCCCCACGGTGGGCGCCAAAATGTTTCGGATGGAAGCGAGATTACAATAGACCACAGCGAACCTGTTCTTTGTTTCTGAACTCTCGTAGTAGCTGGAACACCGAATGGGAGTACCTACAGGTTAGCACTCCAACGATCAAGTCAGCAGAGTTATTACGATGATAATATTCAGAAAATCAATCCCTCCTTACCTGAGCTATGNAATGGAGAGGCAAGCAATGAGGTGACTCTCGGACTTGAGAAAGTAGCTATGCATTTTAGCAGAGTTTCTCTAATATCATCCAAAAGTGAATACATGGGCAGCCAAGGTGAGTTTTATAGACTCCTCAACCTTTGGCTTGGTGATGAAGAACGTGTTCAGCCAATATGAATCACGTTTCCTATTTCTAAGACATGTGCTAAATGTGCTAGCTTCTAGAATCTATATGGAGTACACGTTTATTTCAATTTCTAAAATAAGAAAGTTCCCGGTGCACCCCCTATCAAGCTAATCTCACCCCTACATGTGCATAAAGGTCTATTTTACCCCTCTCCATGTTTTTGGGTTGTTCTTTATTTGGTGGGCTTGGGCCCCACGTATCAACATCATAGTGATCACAATAGTGGTCATCATTATGACTATTATCAACATCCACCTAGGAGAAACTACAATCACAGAGAACATCATGTGAAATCTAAATTTGACCTTCCCCCTTCTATGGCCGAGATAATGTAGATGAATACTTTGAGTGGGAGACGAAGGTGGAACAAATTTTTGAGTGTTACAACATTGATGATAGGAGGAGAGTAACAATAGCAACATTGACCTTTCAAGGTGCAGCTCTATACTGGGGGACATCAGTAATCAGAGAACAAAGGATGCATGGCGACTACACCATACAATACTGGAATGAGTTAAAGGCAGCCTTGCATCACAGACATGTCCCAGCATACTATGCGCGGGAGATCATGGACAAGCTCCATCGACTCCAACAGAGAAACATGAGTGTCGAGGAATATCGACAGAAATTAGAATTACTCATGTTAAGAACTGGAATCAAACAGGAAGAAAGATTCACCATAGCTAGATTCGAAAGCGGCCTTAAATATGACATCAAAGATAAGATAGAGCTTTTACCTTACTTATATCTCAATGACTTTATCCAGCTACGTGTGAGAGTGGAAGAGCAAAATAGAAGAAAAACTTCCACTAGAAGGACTTCCCTTACCACCTTCATGTATAGGAAAGATATTAAGAGGGAGGGTAGTCCTTTGAGGTATGAAAAGCCTCAAGAAAAAGAAAAAGAGAAAGAGAAAGTGAGCGGTAAAGGAAAAGAGAGAGACCGAGAAAGAAATACCTCTCACAAAGAACTTCAAGAGACACAAGGGGTAGAGAGACCAGATGTTTTAAATGTGGAGAGCAAGGACATTATTCTTTTGATTGTCCTCACAAAAGGTCTACTTATCTCTTAGACTATCATAGTGAAAATGAGGATTCTTCAAGTGAATTGGATACTTCCATATCTGACGAAGAAGCCTTACCTTGTGAAGGTGAGTTATTATTGGTTAGACAATGTCTTGGAAGTCAAACCAAAGAACTAGAACAATCCTAAAGGGAGAACCTACTCCGCACAAGATGCAAAATTTTTGAAAACCCTTGTTCATTAATTGTGGATAATGGTTCTTCTTGCAATTGTTGTAGTTCTAGAGTGGTGAACAAGTTCGCCTTACCTATTATTCCTCATCCCAAGCCTTACAAGCTTTAGTGGATAAAAGAGGATGAAGAAATAGTAGTCAACACCCAAGTAACCATACCAATATCCATTGGCAACTATGAAGAAAATGTTTTATGTGATGTTGTTCCAATAGATGTTGGACATGTATTACTTGGTAGGCCANGGCAATATGATCATAACTGTTGGAAAACAGGTGGGCTTCGTTTCAACACCGAGAGGGGGGGTGAATTGGTAAGGTTTCAGAATCAGAGTCTTTTACAAATCTTTTTCACAAAGTATGAACCTTTACAAAGTTTCTTGAATCACAAGGAATGAAAATTCTAAGTGCAGCGTGATAACGGTCTAAAAACCGTTATTTTTATACTTAAATTTGATATCAAAACACACCTTTTATAGCTTAGAATGAGCTTCGAATCATGCAAAACACTTAGTTTAGTCAGAAGAGAGTGAAAAGTAGTTTTTAGAGATATTATGCTTGTTTTTACATTGTTTTGACAAGATTTGATGAGAATTGAAGGATGGAAGTGAAGAAGGGAAGACTTAGACTCAAGAAAGGATGAGAAAAGAAACAAGAGAAGAGTAAGGTCCACCGCTCAGCGCCAATTCCAGTGTTGAGCGCCAGCTTCGAGGAGGAAGCCATTATTTCTCGCTTGAGCGGTGACGCTGAGCGTCCTGTGATTCTGGAGATCCAATGCTGGGCGCCAGGTTCCACTGCTGAGCGTCCTACAATTATAGGGGTTATAGTTGAGCGGTCAAACGAGCGCTGAGCGCTTAAATGATGGGCCTGGGCCGAAATTCTGTTACTTTTCTGCGTTATAAATAGACCCAGTGCGACCCTTAGGGTAATCTTTTGGCAGAGGAAGACTTCAGAGCACCTTCTACACTCCTTGGAGGCGGTTTCTTAGATGCTTAGGCTCCAATTTATCAATTCTAGGGTTTACTCTTTCATCTTTTCCATTAATTCCATCTAGTTTCACCATGTCCAAGGTGAACTAATCCCTTTGTTGTTGGGGAACAATGTAGTCCTTTTGAAACTTTCTTTTATCAAATTTCTTATTATATTCACATGCTTTTATTATTAATTGTTTGGGTTTTCCTTTATGATGTTAATGCTTACATCGTTTAACTCATGCGGTGTTATGATATTGGATTTTGTCGATACGGGAACATACAGGGAAGTCTAGAACTGATAAGAATTCTCTTGATTATGAAATACTGCCTAGGAATAGGAGTAGGACGATCAATTGCTTTAAGCTTCAGTACTTAATGCGTTGGTAATTACTAGGGAGATTAGGAATGGTAAACTAGTAATTGGAAATAGGCTCTCTTCGTCGAGGAATCAGGTTTAGAGTAATCTAGAAAGTTGCATGACATTGATAATAAAGCGAATTTAATAAGAATAGTAGATATAAGAGGGTGGATAAGGATGAAATATTAAACCCCAACAACTCCATTTATTCATATATCTTATTTGCCAATTGATTCAAATTTGCATTTGCATGTTTATATTTAGTTTTGCATTAACACTACAAAATTATTCTTCCTTCAAGTCTCATGCAATCAATTTACATGAAAGATAAGGCCTAAGAGTCCCTTGGGAAACGATCTTGGACTTACTGTCTATTATTACTTGATACGATCTAGTGCACCTGCCAGGGGCTTAACAAGTTTTTGGCTCCGTTGTCGGGGACTCGTGGTTTAACTTTTCAAGTAGTGTAAATTGATTAAATTTGACTCTGTATATATTTTGTTTTTGTTTTATTAGTTTTATTTTTCTTTATATAAAAAGTTCTTTTAGGGTTTTTGTTTCTTGTGTATGTAGGAAGCAGTTCAAACCAAAAGTAAGAAAAGTCAACCTTTTCTGGAAGGATTGAGTGATAGGAGGGGGAAGAAAGTTAGACGTCCGTCTAGAGAACTATTCCCTTCTCCTGAAAGGCTATTACAACCCTCACCGGAGGCATCTTCACAAAGGACAGAAGAAGAGATGGCAGAGCAAGCTCCTCCTAAACGCACACTTGTAGATGCATCAAATGTTGTTGGCCCGTTGCACTTCAACAATGTTTCCATGCCAAGGGATAACACAAGTAACATGGTGATGAATCCTGCGTTAGTCCATCTAGTGTAGAGCAACCAAGTTCATGGGCTGTCAAATCAGAATCCATATGATCATTTGACAACATTCAATGAGATTTGTAATACAGTAAAAATGATTGGAGTTTCAGACGATAGGACCAAACTCAATTTGTTCCCTCTTTCACTTGGAGGCAATGCTAAATTGTGGTTACATTCCTTTCCTGAAGGAACTTTCACAACATGGGAGACAGTGGAGTCCAAATTTTTGAATAAGTATTTTCCGTAGTCGAAAATTAGTCAAGGAAAGCTGGAGATTTCTTCCTTCAGACAGGGAGGAAACTCTTGGACAGGGGGGATAGGTTTAAAGGCTTGCTGAGAAAAACTCCTGTTCATGGGTTTGATAAAACAAATTTGGTTCTTGCATTCCTTGGAGGCCTTAGTACACAGTGTAAGATGATGTTAGACGCTTCAGCTGGAGCCGACATAAAGAAAAAGACTGAGGACGATGTTTATGATTTGATTGAAAGTATTGTTGTGAATGAGCAAGAGACTCATAGTGAAAGGGGTGCAACATCTCAAAAGAGGGGAGTTCTACATTTTCCTGTTGATGATGCATTACTAGCTCTGAATCACCTTCTCACTCGGAAACTTGATAATTTGACAAAGATTCTCGCTCAACTTCCAAAGGAGATTAGGAATGTGTCTCAAGGTCAACAACTTTTTGATTTCTGTGGTGGTGACCATATTAATGGTCAATGTG
Source organism: Vigna radiata var. radiata (assembly GCF_000741045.1). NCBI lineage: Eukaryota > Viridiplantae > Streptophyta > Magnoliopsida > Fabales > Fabaceae > Vigna > Vigna radiata. The sequence goes on along the minus strand of NW_014543126.1, from coordinate 340,281 downwards.
CTGTGTTTTAAGAGAGGCAAGAAGAGGCAAACTATATGGGTAATAAATTCCAATATAGGCAGGGAAACTTCAATCAAGGAAACTTTAGCCAAGGTTGGAAGAACCATCCTAGTATTGGACAAAGTCAAAATAACCCATCTGGGCAAATAGGAGGTCTTTTCAACAACAGACCACAACAACCACCATTGTGGCAGCAAGTGGCTAATTTGACAGAGAATGTTAGAGACCTTAATGATAAATTTGATAAATTTATGAAGGTGTATGATTCTCACTATGCGAGTCACCAAGCCAATTTCAGAACTCTGGAGATGCAGATTGGTCAATTGTCAAAGAGGGTGGGAACCACAGAGAAGGACCTATTTAGGGCTAATACTGATGTTAACCCTAAAGAGGAATGCAAAGTAGTGGTGAGCATGAGCGAGAGAAGAGCATAAAAAGAAATCATTGAAATTGAGAATAGTAAGGGGGAGGAAGATGAAAAAGAAATTATTGAGCTAGAAAGCAGTGAAGGAGAAGAAGAAGAAGAGGAGACAAAAAATGAGAGAAGAGAAAATCACCGTGAGCAATTTAGAGAGATTTTTAATCAGGTGATTGTCATGCCTTCAGTTAAATTACTCCGCCATATTCCTGTGTACTCCAAGAGAATTAAGTATTATCTTGGAGAGGTGATAGATCTTGATGAAGAGGATATTGAAGAACAGGAAGCTTATACACGGCGAAAACATTCGGCTAAGATGAAGGATCCAAGAAGTCTTACTCTTCCATGCGTTATAGGAGATGTGGATGTAGGAAGAGCTATGCTAGATTCTTGGTCTAGTATTAATAAGATGCCTTTGTGTTATCTGAAAAATTTTGGAGGGTTAATATTGAAACCATCTAATATTTCCGTGATGGTAGCGGATGGATCTACTAAGATGCCGCTTGGTATGGTGGAGGATGTGATTGTTCGGGTTGAGCATCTTGAGTTCTCGGTTGATTTTATAGTCATGGATATGGACACGAATGAAAGGATTCCATTGATTTTGGGAAGGCCTTTCATGAAAACTGCTGAATTAGTTATGAGTATCTATGACGGGAGGATTATGTTAAAAGATCAAGAAAATGTCTTAATTTATACTGGCTCTGAGGAGAAGATAACACAGACAAGAAAGAGAGCGAAGTATAAAGCTTCAAGGGGAGATGTTGCAATTGGAAGATATACAGGTACTAATGATGATTGTAATATTTTGCAGGTACCTAAGGAGGAAGATATTGACAAAGGAATCCACCTTGACTCAAAAGAAGCAACACTCCGACCTGGTTCAAAGGTGAAATATGTTAAGCCCCTGGCAAGTGTACCAGATCGTTATCAAGAAATATAAATGGGTAAGTCCAAGTACTGTTTCCCAAAGGACTCTTAGGCCTTACTTTTCATGTAAACAAATCACGTAAGACTTGAGAAAAGAATTAAGTTGAAGTGTGTATGCAAAGAACAAAAGTAAACATGCAAATGCAATGATTCAATTGGCTTTAAGAAATTATGGATGAATGGAGTTGTTGGGGTTTACAATTTCATCTTATCCACCATCATATATCTACTCTTCTTATTTAATTAGCTTATTTATCATATTGTCATGCAAACTTTCTTGGTCTACCCTTAACCTAATCCCTTGGTGAAAAAAGCCTATTACTAATTACCNGCTTNCTATCCCTAGCCTCCCCTAGCAATTAATAATGCATGATAAACGGAAGCGAAATACAATTGATCGTCCTACCCCTATCCCTAGGTGGTATTAACATAATCAAGGAATTCAACACCAGTTCATGACATTATTGTACGTCCCCGTATCGATAAAGACAAACAACATTTACCAAATGAGTTAAACTATAAAAGCATTAAGCAAAGGTGAAGAACCCAACAATTAATAAATCAAGCATATGCAAGCATATAAAATAAATAAGAATTTGGATATATGAGAGTTTCAAAAGATTACATTGTTCCCCAACAACCTAGGGTTTAGTTGACCATAATCATGGTGAAACTAGATAAAATATGATGAAAGAATGGAAGAAATAACCCTAAACTTGGTAGATTGGAGCCTAAGCATCCAAGGAACCTCCTCCAACGTGTGTGGAATAGCTCTGGATGTTTCTCTCTGCCAAAAGAATGAGTTTTGATTTGCAGTGGGGCTATATATAGGCCAAAAAGATAATAGAATCTAGCCAAATAACAACAGATAACCACTCAGGCACCTAAGTAAATCGCTCAGCGGTTTCCCTCTAATCGAAGGACCGCTCAGCGCCCAAAACTGCCGCTCAGTGCCAAAAACTGACCGCTAAGCGCCAAAAACTGTCGCTTAACGGTTTGGTCAACTTTTCTGGTTGACTGATCAACTTTTCTGGTTGACTGGTTGACTTTTCTGGTTGATTTGTTGACCTTTTTGGTTGACTGGTTGACTTTTCTGCATTCTGGTTGACTTTTCTACACTGCAACCATTTGATCTTCAACCTTTCTTTCAATTCATTCCAAAAACCTACAAAAATCAAGGGAAACCAAGCATAAAACAAAGAAAACCAACTTTAACTCTCTTATTCTCTAACTTGATAAAAATGCATGATTTCAAGCTAATTCTAAGCCATAAAAGGTGTGGTTTAATATCAAAATTAAGTATGAAAATAACAGTTTTTCAACTGTTATCAAAATACAAGGAGAAAGAATGGTTAGTGAAAGAGCTTAAAGAGAAAGGAGTAGTGGAGATTGAAAGACCATACTCCAGAATAGTCAAGGAGGTGGATAGGAGGCAGCTGATTAGTTGGTGGGATGAAGACACCAACGTAGGCGAGAAGACATGAGTTTATTGGGAGATATCCCAGTTGTTGTAAAACATTATTTTCATTATTTTATTATTTGGACATGTAATTTTTGGATTTTTGAGCAATTCTTGGGTAGCATCTACTGAGGGATGCCAAGTAATTATGTATTTATTGAAGGATATAGGTAAGTACACCTACTGAGGGGTGTTGGGAAGCACTTACTGATGAGTGCTAGAAAAGGTTGGGTCAGGCTCGTGACGTTAAACAAGCACTACCTAAGAGGCAACCCAGTTGATTATTTTCTTATTTTTAACTCTCTTTTAGTTGCATTATAGGGTTTAAGTCTTGCATAAGAGAGGGGAAGTGCATTAAATTGAAAATTGAAAGTTGAAATCAAGTTTTATAGGTTCTAAAACGTGATGGCAAGCCAAAATGGGGGGAGAAATTTTTAACGCCCACCGCTGAGCGCTCATTTGATCGCTCAGCGGTGGCGTTGCAGACTGCAACATGGGCTTTTTAAAAGCTCAGCGTTGGAGGCCCATTTGTACACTTTTAAAACCTCCCTAGGGTTTACCCAAGCATTCTCTACAGAGCCTAGCACTTTGCTTTTACTTTCAAGAGCATTATAAAGGTTTTCCTTCACTTTTCTCATCATCCACTCACCATAATCTCATAGTTCTTCACTTTTCACCCATTCCATTGACAAAGTTTGGGGTTTTTGGTGAGAGCATCGCATTGAAGAAGCATCCATCATCATTCACGAAATATTTACAAGCATCTAGAGTATCTCCATTTAAGTAAGTCAAGCAATTTCATTCTTAGGGTTTCTAGAATTAAATATTGGTGAAGAACTTGTGTAGATTAGGGCTTTTGATTTTGATGCATGATTTGATGAAATAGAAATATTTTGCACCAATTAAATTGCATGATTTTTGTCTGGAACTGAGTTATTTGTGATTGAGTGGAGATTAGAGTGGGTTAGGCTAGGTTTTGAAAAAATCCCGACGCCACCGCTGAGCAGTGGGCAGCAGATTTTGTTTTTGGCATTGTTTTGTGATGCGGGTGGCGTTGAGGGGTCTTGTTTTGCCCTGAGCACTGGACAATGTTTTATTGGTGTATGTTTGATGGTTTTCTAACCCTTAATGGTGAATTTCCTTTTTCTTTTGAATTGTATTTGATGTAGGAATGACATCATCTTTAAGGAGAGTGAAGACTATGGGAAACAAGAGAAAAGAGTCGGAGAGGCCACGAAGATTTTATTCTTACAGGTTCCTCTCTAGGAAACATGAGGAGCATTTCCTGATTGTGCAAGAAAGGAGATTACTGATGGAGAGGACGACCATTTGGATTCTAGACCTGGCTCCTCAGTTTCGAGCGGAGCTTGGAAACAGGAACTGGGAGAAGCTGGCTACATATCCTGTGCTAGCTAATATTGAGGTTGTGAAGGAGTTTTACACTAATGCCTTATCCAGAGGAGTGCAGATGGAGAGGTACACTAGTTATGTGCGAAGGGAGATTATCAGATATGACCCTAGGACTATTAACAACTTCTGGGGCACTGAGTGGGCTGGTGTGCAGTGCCAGTATGCGCTGAACATAGGGGAGTTTTCAGATTATTAGGATATTGAGAGGGTGTTGTATGTACCTGGAGGATACTTTCACAGGAACCCAAATGGAGTGGCCATTCACATCAAAATGACATCCTTGGCGAATATATTATGATAAGTAATTGTTCACCTATCATAATATATACTTTTCATAAATAAGCTTTTATTACATACATTGTTCACCTATCATAAAAATTTGTTTTGTAAAAAAAAAATTCATTACATTTGACATATCCAATCAATTTACAAATAATTTCATGTATTATCATCTCATCAATCAATTTATAATCAATATAACATGAAATGAACATATTCAAAACTAACATAATGAAATTCATTTCAAACATTAAATTGTCTAATAATATTTAATACATATATAATTTATACATCAAACCATATATTAAATCCAAATATAACATTAACCTACACTACATTGTATTCAAGTTTCTACAATTTACTAACACTTAAAATAAAAGAAGCCCACTTAGTTCTAATGTCTTTGGAGCTTCTATTGGAGATGAATCATTAAAGATTTACACAACAATTTTGTATTGAACAACTTGATAAGTATTTAGTTAGTTTTTTAATACCTTATTCCATGAATCAGTAATGTTTGTACAAATAATGGTGCGCATGTGCTTCATTATGTACTCATGATATGCATGTGCATGTGCTTCCATGAATACAACTAGACCAAGAAGGCTCAAAAAGTCAAAACATTATGTGAAACTACAATTAGGATACAAACGATCATATGGAGAATCTGGTGTTCGGNAAACACATTCCTTGATGTCTTCGATAATAACCCTTTATCACAATGAATCAGCGAGGAATGGAGATAAAGACATGAAAAGAAAATATGGGCGGAATACATACCTGGCAATAGAGTTTGTAGCCTTCTGTTGTATGTGGAAAATCAAGGTCTAATATTTATGAATCAGAAAAAAACACAAAGTCATAAAGATATGAATTCGCAAGAAAGAAAAATACAACCAAGACTGTCATTCTTATCAAACTTGAATAATTAATTGGTAGATAAAGTTCTAGATCAAGAGTGGGCATAAGGCTTGAAAANATGAAAAAGGAATACAACACCTCAAGGTTAACACCCCCGACATTGTAAACTTCAAAACTCAAGGGAAAAAGAATTAAAAATACCTGAAGATTCCCAGGACTTATTTCCTTTTTCTTGAATGAATATTGAGGTGTTGGCTAAACAAAATGTAAATATAATATAGCTACTTTATTTGAGATGATCATAAAAAAGATTAAAATAGCTCGTTTTCGTCACTCACTGTGATATCTTTGGCTTCCAAGCTTCTCGTCAAGCATTCTGTCAAAAATTATCCTCCTATAGGAGAACTTATCATAGCCTATTGTAGACATAAATAGAGAGATAAGCAGACACAGGAAACTTATATAAACACACTACTACAAAAACCATGATAAATTAGGAAATAATTGATGCAATGGACAAACTTACACCATAATGTATAATCCATGAAATTAAAATTGTTAACATAGAAAGATAATAAAANGTAAAACAATAGTAAGAAAAAAACAATATCATTAGATCATATAGAAGGTTTACAACCACTATATGCCCAACAAGAACTATCCATAGAAAAGATGAGTTAATCAGAATCATGATATGAACTTCTATGCTATAATATATGCCAATGAAAGATTTTGTAAATACTAATCTTTGTTGAGATACAATCCTAGATGAGAANATACGTTTAATCATTATATAATAATATATGTTATGGTATGCTATATGTGATCTTTCACGTATAGCTAGGAAGCTTTTATAAATCACTTTTTTAAGCAAATAGATTTTATAAATACTAATTTATTCAAAGTTGNTATCGCTACTTCTTCGGTATAATCCTCACCCCGATCTTCTTGGCCTATCTCCCGATCTACCAAACTCTTCTGACCTTTTTCTTGTAGTCTTTACATAGGTCACCAGCTATCCTCTATGAGCGTATTTCTCCCTATCGGCATTAACTCATTCCCGATCTTCCTCTTCGTGACCCCGATCGATTTGAGCCATCTATATTACAATACCCATATTCGGTATCATTGACTTAAATGAACAACGTTATTATAAAAAATAAATTTAAGCCTTCATGATGTAGAAATGAAACATAGTACCTAATACTCATAATTGAGTGTCCAGCTAAGTGATCTATTCTTATAGAACATCTAAAACTATCGATACTCAATACCTAATAAACGATATCGTGTAATCTTGTTAAATAATTTAATAAGAAAAAGTGTAATTAGCCGAGGGATCTTTTACTACATACATTGCATACTTAAATATTTAGGTTGTCATTACGATGCAGTCACTTTAATATTAATTATAACATTTTACTATGTTAGGTATTACTGCTAGTGATAAGTTTTTGGCTAGTTATTTTTAGGGTTTAAAATTATTTGCTTTGGGGACAGGCACCTTATTCAAGGGTGAACTTGGAGTTGTTGGATCACATGGAGAGGGGTACATGATGGGCCTGATGGAAGTATCACGTGACTAACCTTATTACATCACATGGAGTAAAATAAGCACGTGACACGCTTGAAAAAGAGTTAAATGATCAGACACACAAGAGTGGCACACTGACACGCACACACCTTATCACCAAGAGGATAGTGAGTGCAATCTTATTAATTGCAGTTGTTCTTTTCTCGACAGGTGCGGACCCATAATGACAACATCACAGACATATTAAAATAATAAAATAGATATTTATTTCAATAATATTGATGAAAAAAACTATATCAATAATATTAAAAAATAATTAAATGAAATTAAAAAAATCGATAAAAAAATTTATTTAACCTAAAAAGATTAATATAGTTAAAAATACCACCTTAGACACAGGATACTAACAATACATTACCAACTTGCTGATATGAATCATCTACATTTTTTTAACAAATTTATGTATTAGAAAATATAAAAGAACTTTATTAAAATCTTAAGGTATTGGTATGTTGGACCAACTTGAAATATCTTATAAAATAGTTTGGACCAAAGTTGAACAATTGTGACATTGAACACAATTATATCAGCTTGATAACACTGATGGAATTGGATTGACTCAGTTGCTAGGTGATAGGTCGAACTCCTATTCAAAAGGATAATTTTAAAAATTTAAAATAAGATTATTATATATATATATATATATATATATATATATATATATAATTACTATCTCTCAAACTAAAATTAATTTCATTAATTTGTCCTAAAGATATCATACATGTATATTCTGTTTAACTTTTGAATTTAAAATTATTCTTTTAAAATGGGCCAAAAAGGCTTGTTGTCCTGTGGCCTATATAAAATCTAATTAGGTCTACAAATTATATTTTCAGATTCATTAATGAAGAGTTAAAATTATTATTTATGAAAAGTAATAATCATTCATTAAAAGTTAGAATCAAAAAACATAACTAATTAGAATATGATATTTTGGATTTGAAATATATCCAATCAACATTTATATAAAGGAATCTCTATTGAAATGTGAGACTTTTTTTTTTTTTTTTTTATATTTTGTCATTCACTTAACACACAAATCAATTCGTGATAATTTTATTCTTGTTTGACATTAACACTAAGAGTGAGTATTATCACAAAGAGTGAGTATTATCGTTGTATTTCTTCTTTGTATCTCAAAAGTAGATTTCGTGATCCCTTTCACTCTTATAAGGAACGAAATAGTGCTTTTAGGAAAATGAGCGTTCAAGGCTAGAAGATTATATCAAGTCTAATAACCCAAAGAAAGCGAAACCGAGACATTGAGGGAACCACGAAAAAGGAACAAATGGGAGAATGATGATTATGTCTGTCGTGGTCACATTTTGAACGGTATATCTGATCCTTTATTTGACATATATCAATATGTGGATTCTGCAAAAGAACTTTGGGATCAACTTGAAAGCAAATACATTTCTGAAGATGCATCAAGCAAGAAATTCTTGGTTAGTAATTTTAATAATTACAAAATGATTGATGTTAGACCAATAATGAAACAATTTCATGAAATCCAAAAAAATAAGAAGTTTCAAGCAACATAATATTGTAATGGATGAGACATTAATTGTTTCTTCTATAATTGACAAACTACCATTAAATTGGAAAGATGTTAAAAATTTTCTAAAACATAATAAAGATTATATGAATATTGAATAATTAGCTGCTCATCTTCAAATAAAAGAATGGATCGGTATGTAAGATAATCAAAAGGATTTCAATCATTCTAATTCTTTACTTGATTAAATAAATATCATCCAATAAGATTTGTTAAGTCTTTTATTATAAGAGATACTAAACTTTTATTTATCAAGACAATATTAAATTATCATAACTAATCTTAAAGATCATTTTATTATAAATTAACTAGTATGTTATTATATATGTAAAGTAATTATTTTTCAATAATAACATAAGTTTATTATCTATATCAATCTTATAAATGTAAATAGTTTTATTTAATAAATACTTAACAATTATTTATATTTATAAAATAGTTCTCTTATCATAAAAACATTTGAACTATCAATCTTATTACTTGCCGTAAACTTTTAACATTTCAATAAAATCAAATGTCTTAGTTAAATTTAAATATGAATTTATCATAAAAAAAAGTTAGATTTAAATATGAATTTATCATAAAAAATATTGGTGTTGAGTTTGTTATATAAAAATGTTATTAGTTTGAAGACAATGTGATAGGTAGGTTAAATAAGATGTGTTAGATGCTATTATTTTTCAATAATCCATTGAGTGTAATAATTTTTTACTCATCGAAATGTCACAGCAGGGTTGATGATTATGCTATAAAATACACAATGGGATTTATTGTTTAGGAAATTCAACAATGAAGACCCCGTGAAATTACGCTCAATAGAATAATTTTTCAATAAAAATCATATTGCAGAAAACTTAATTATATTTTTTGCTCAAGGAAATTTCACTAGGCAAAATACTTGACTTATTTTAATTATTTAAGTCTCGTGATTTTATAACTTTTGTTTATAAAAGTTTTAATTTATTTTAAACATGAACAAATCTATAAATACTATATTATAAAATTTTAATCACCTTCTGTGGTTGACTTTGTTATCCCTTGAACTAAGACTTAATAAAATAGTAGTTATTAAATAATACTACTTTTATCAAATTTGGAATATGAGACATAGAGAAGTAAGAAAACTATTGTGCTCCAAAAATAAATAGAAACAATTATTTGACAGTCAACTTATTAAGAGTTTAAAATCTAAATAATATAAGATGAGAGAGTTGAGTATGATAGACGAATATTTTGTCTACTTCACATGTAGATATTTTGATAATATCTTCTTTGGTTAGGTTGGATCAAAGCTAAAAGAATGTCATGGAGATAGTTCCTTAAAAATATATGATGCGAAAATATGGTGGATCATTAAGGATAAAGGGCTAGAAATGCAAAAGCTGTGGTGTTTGTGAGACTAGAAGCTCACGACCATATGGTGGTTAACTGATGGTGGTGTGATGTTTGAAGACTCTAAGAGAGGTTATACCAACTCTAAGAGGAATGTGACTAGAGGGGCCTCATGAGTTGCTCTAGTCTTGATCTAAGATAAGCAATATGTCCAACAATGGGCAACATAACATTACTCTACATCAAAGATGATTACAAGAGAGGAGACACCTCTATATATAGGCAATGGTGTCTCCTAAAAACTCTAAAAGCATGGTCTCCCACCTTTGCACTCATTGGCTAAAAATGAGGCCTTCTAAGGAGTGGGCAAGTGTCCATAAATCCTCTCCAATGAGAGGAGGACATGTGAACACTCATAAAGAAAAATCCTCTTCATTCCTAGAGTGTCATGTAGCCACTACTAAAGCTAAATCCTCTTTATTGGAAGCATGACACATGACACATACTTTCCATATGGTTTAGATATCTAGCTTAACGGAAAACCTTATAATAATTAGGCTTTAATAAAAGCCTTAAACAAACCAACCTACTTGGCCGAAATACATGGCCTAAAGAAACCTACACTACTTGGCCAAAATACATGGCCTAAAGAAACTTATACTACTCCAAGCTATGCTTCATGATGGCTCTAAAGGCGGTCCAAAATGTAGAGTTTAAACTATCTTCATGGATGACTTAAACTCTTCTTCTAGATGCTTAACCATGGGTAGAGGGTATGCTATCATCTCCCCGCTCTTGAAAATGATTTGCCTCAAATCTTCAACTTGGGTCTAAGACAAACTTCCTCATCTTCTTTGGAGTCATCATGTCTCTTTTCCGTTGGGTCAAATACCCATCTTATAGCACAAGTTATAACAAGTGTTATGATAGTGAGTAAATGAAGAATGATACATCTTAAATCAAATGAATGATCAAGGTCTTGGAGAGTAGGAGCATCTTTAAAGCTTTTATTTGTCTTGTGTTAGATGTATGTGTTTCAAAGACTCTTCTCCATTCAAACACAAGATTCAATGTTTAGGGATACATTAGTGCAAAATCAGCATATAATGTCACGCGTTCAACGTTCAATCACTGAATAGCCAACTTTAAAAATGATCGGTGACATTTTTTTAAATAAATGCAATTATTAAACATCGTTTATAATTATAATTCGACGTAAAATGATATAAAACGTTGAATGCCCCAGTGTTAGACGTTAAAAGGTTAGTGAATTCAATAAAAATTTGGGCGGGAGATTGAAAACTTATTCACTTTAACTTAGCGCGCGAGACCCTCTTCTCTTCTCAAACTTTTCTCGAACGAAGTTTGATGACCATCACAGGTAATCTTTCTTTCATTTGACAAAAATGCATGTTAATTAACTACTTTATGTATGATTTTCCTTTGTTTTGACTGATTATTTTCGTGCTCTTGTCCTTCATAGGCGTGTTATGCTTTCTCTCTCACTGGTGATGACACTTTATTCCGATGAACCCACCTTTTGAAGGTTAGTTTTCATTTTCGTTTTGAAGAACTTATTTGTTAAACTTGTTTGTTGTTTTTTTGTTGAACTTGTTTGTTGTTGTTTGGTTGAACTTGTTTGTTGTTGTTGTTTGGTTGAACTTGTTTGTTGTTGGTTATTGTTATTTGTTGTTGATATTTCATAGTTCATGCTTTATAAAATACAAAACACTGAAATTTGTTATTTTTCTATTTTTCAGGTCTCGTAAAATTATAAAAAAGGATCACAATTAATTAAAACAAAATTGATTAACATCGTATATTGACAAAATTCGACGTTAAATTAACGTCGTATATTGACGAAATTTGACGTTAATTTAACATCAAATTTTTTAAAATTCGACGTCAATTTAACGTCTCCTGATATGACGTCGTTCGCGAATTCGCCATTAAAAATCCAAAATCTCCGACGTTGTACGCGATTTTTGTACTAGCGATATGTCATCATACCCTTCATTCTGAAAACGATTTGTCCTGAAATCTTCATGTTCTTTTATGACAAAAACCCTTTTCTTTTTATTGGTTTATTTATGTAACTTTCCACCAGGATCAAAGATCCATATGCAAGTGTCATCAAACACAAATCCAATAATGTTATGTGCCACAAACAATATGTATCTAGATGAAAGATTTGAAGAAGACCTTATGTTAATTTCAAAAGAATTTACTTGAAAACTTTGAAGGTCTACTCCACAAAATTGTTTGTGTATACTTTGAGTTAATTGTATCTTAGAAGGTAACATCAACTCAAAGTTTGATTTTGAAAAATTTGAAGAGTTAAAAATAATGCGAGGTGATAAAGAAGTTGAAATTTTTTCAAAAGTTAAGTTTGAATTATGAAAGATGGTTTAATGATAAATTGAGAAAAGTTCAAAGATTCACAATATACCATATGGTAAAAATCCTATTACAATCAAAATGAAACTAAAAAGTGACATATAGGAAACCTAACTTTAGGAACTTGTTGATGGTCTAGCAATAGGTATGAATTCAAATGTGTAACATAAAAATAGTCAAAGGCACACACATAAAACAATTTTGGAAAACACTACATAGAAAGTTTTTTTTTTTTTTTGTAATTTTTCAAAGTTCAACTAGGAAGTAAAGACATCAAAATGACTACACATGACTCTAGACAACATGAATGGATTTGAAATAAAAATGACCAAATCAAAAGATGAATAAAGACTCTATAAAAACTAAGAACATGATATCCCAAAACATTTAGGAGCATTTAGAAGGTACAAAACATTAGCCAAAACTACCAAAGCAGAACCTGAAAAATGCTGATGATAACATTCTGGTAGCTCTGACCTTTGCTGAGTGTTTTACTAATAACTTTCTTCATAGAACTCCAAATGAAATGATTTTTATGTGTTGGAAACTAGACTCAATGAGCTTTAATTTGACTATTAATACGTATTTTTTGGACCTCTAAGCTAGATGCAGTTTAACTTTCAAAATCTTAACAGTTTACTGCTAGAACAAGTGATAAATGGAAAAATACAAGACAAGTAAGGAAATAACATCAACAACACGAAACAATAAAGAATAGATAAGGACCAAAGTACTTAGCTCTTGAAGAACCAAGCTCTTGATACCAAATGATAGCAACCTCCTTGGCTAGGTTAGGCCAAAACTTGAAGGAAAGCCATTGAAGTGGGTGAATGGATGATGGGCACAGAAGCTTTGATGGACAAGGGAGTTAAACTCACAGTTGTGATGTTTATGGTGAAAGAGGTATTGTTTAGTGATGCTCATGGAGAGGTTAGGACAACTCTAAGACGAAGGTGACTAGAGGCGCCTCATAGGTTGGTCCAGTCTTGATTTATGGAGTAGTATGGCAAAAAATGGGTAGCATAACATTACTCAACATCAAATATGATTACAAGAGAGGAGACACCTCTATATATAGGCAATGATGTTTTCTAAAAACCCTAAAAGCATGATCTCCCACCTTTGCACTCATTGGCAAAAAATGAGACCTTCTAAGGAGTGGACAAGTGTCCATAAATCCTCTCCAATGAGGGAAGGACATGTGACCACTCATAAAGTAAAATCCTCTCCATTCCTAGAGTGTCATGTGGCCACTACTAAAGCTAAATTCTCTCCATTGGAAGCATGACACATGACACATACTTTCCATATGATTTAGATATCTAGCTTAAGGAAAAATCCTATACTAATTAAGCTTTAATACAAGCCATAAATAAACCTATCTACTTGGCTGAAATACATGGCCTAAAGAAACCTACACTTTTTGACCAAAATACATGACCTAAAAAAACATATACTACTCTAATTTATGTTCCATGATGACTTTAAAGACGATCCAAAAAATAAAGTTTAAACCATCTCATAGATGACTTCGACTTTATTATAGATGCTTGACTATAACTAGAAGACATGTCATCATATTTATAGACTTTTAGACTACAAATATATTAACAGTAATGTTGATATTTTATTAAATAGTAATTGATATATATATATATATATATATATATATATATATATATATATATATATATATATATATATATTAAATAACAACATTATTTTTTAATATTTGAGAAAAATGATAACATAATTACTTTTAGATATATAAATAACATTGGGCCGAGTTAAACTTGTACATTTACAAATGAAAAATTTATAAATACAATTTTCTTATCATTATACACTACAAGAAATAATGAAATTACATACGGAATATTATATACGGATTTAAATCCGTATATAAAGCAGGAATTATATACGGAATTTATGTACGGACTAAAGAGAAGGTGTTATATACGGATTTATATACGGATATTTATATACGAAATTTGTCCGTATATAAATTCCGTATATAATGTTGGTGCGTGGTGGCGGGAAAATTACCCAAGGAGTTATCCGTATATAAAGTTTATTATCCGTATGCAGTTACAACGAAGTAGTTAACTGCGGACATTATATACGGATGTGAAATTTTTTTTTTTAAAAAAATAATTTTCTGAATTATTGGATGCTGGATCTGCCTTTTCCCCTCTTTGTCTCGAACCCTTGAACTATCTTCTCTCGAGCCTGTCTAACCCTCGAAGCTTCTTCTCTCAGGCCCATGTCTCTGGAACCCTTCCCTTGAAGCTTTGTTCTGTCTTTCTCGAGCCCTTCATCAAACACTATCATACCTTCACTCACCTTTGTTCTCCAACCTCTCTTCTTTGGAGCTGTCAGTCGCGAGGCTTGGGTTCTGTCAAAGCCGCAGTTCTATCGAACCCTGTTCGAGGGTTTTTCCTTATCGTCGCCAAGGCCAAACAATCTCGGTCAGCGTCGTTCAATCTGGACTGTTCTCACACTCGAACCCTAGGGCTCCAGTTCTCGCACTCCGAGGTAAATTCCAGCGTCGTTCAATCTCGGTGAGTTTGTGGTGAGTCAAGAATGTTGTTCCTTTAATATATATGTTTATTCATTCGGTGTTTAGTGGTTTAATGTTGCGTTGATCCACAAAGAAGAAGTTCGGTTGTGGTGCCATCTTTTAGTGTTCGTTGTTGTAGATTTCCTGAGTGATTGTTCTGGTAAGTAAATTTNGTTATTTTCCTAAATAATTTAATTTGTAAAATGTCAAAATCCTAAACCCTTTTCTTGTTTGTTATTGTCGGCACAAAATGGGGGTGTGATTTGGTTGGTGTGGAAAGCTTTAGTGCATTTTTAGGACGTTGAGTGCAGAGGTTTATTAAGGTATGCTTACTCATTGTGTAAGGACTGAAANTTTTTAAAAATATTTATAAATATATATTATCATTTTTATCTATTCTTTTACAATGCTAATGTACATGATTATATAACTAATTCAACATGTTCTAATGAGAATAAGTTAATCATATTTATACTTACAAGTCAATGGAATCTATTGTCATATACTTACTAATAGTCAATAAATTATGAGTCTTGAAAGCCTTCAAACTCTTCCTCTGGAACCCTAAAGAGAGAAAAGTTGTAACTAATAAACAACTAATAAATCAATAAGTAAATAAATTAAAATCAAATAAAAAATGAACATACAGTTTTGAAATAAAAATTAATGAACATGTATTCAAAATAAAAATTGCACTGATACAATAACAAAGAACAAAACTGCAAGATTCAAAGAAAGGAATATAAAGTTATGAAATAACAAAATAATCATTGAATTTATCATATGCAGTGCAAATATGAGAGTCCCTCTTAACAAGATATTGCTTGACAGAATTATATTTCGACTCCAACATTTCTGCATCACTTTCAGCAGGCACCATAAGTCCTATCTTTTAGCAAACTTCACTTGCTCCAACATATCACATTAATTATAAAGGATGAAGTAGCAGGAGCAAGAGTTACACATTTGGAAGAGAAAAGCAAATAAAAGCTCTTTAAAAAGATTGAAAAAAAAAACTTTTGTAAAATTTAACTCTAATTTGGAAGAGAATTTTCATAAAACCAAATCCAACAGTATTATGATGTCAATTGTAAGAAGTGATAATTATTAGAAAAAAAAATGAGAACTAAAAATATATAACCTACCAGTGACATTTAAGCACCTCCACGCACGACATTTAGAGCAAAACCACCACTATAGCAGCAAAGATCAAGAACCTTTAAACCATCTGAAATTGTTGATATAAACTGTCGATTCTCACGCTGATCTGCATAAAATCCTGTCTTCTGGCCCTTAAGTGAAATTGTGTATAAAATTTCATTTTCCACAACCTGAAAAGATATTAATGCAAGTCATAATTTTCAGATCCTTAGTTCTGGACACCTTATATGACTATAATACATTGTAGAGAAAAAAAAATCAGTTCACGTGGATAATACGAGAATAACAAAACAAACAAGAATCAAGAATAACAAAAACACACAAGAATATGTTATGTTCACTCAATACGGAAATTTTAGTGTATTTTCACCTTTCTGTAGAAACATCACAGCTTCGAGAACTCCCGGAACATAGCTTTAATGGCAACGCGCGTTAAACTTGTCCATCGCGAGCGAAATGCTCCACCAACACAACACCGCCTTACAAAAATGAAAATCTAAAAACGAATAATTGAAACAAATGTTATTACCAAACATGAAATAATAAAATAGTGTAAAAAACTAAATGTTGGGTTATTGGGCTGCCTTCTTATGTGGAGAATAGGTCTAAATATTATGGTCCATTATATCTTATTAGGTCAAAATGAGATGGGTCAGATTACTAGAGCACAAGTGAGTCATTTGAAGAGAGGCAAAAGTCATTCCCGCATAAACCTAAACCTGCACTGGTGTTTTTGACGCTGTGAAGTTGTTAACCGTTGGATCGAGCTGATTTTTAGACAGTAGGTTCCAGACATATCGTTCTTCAATTTGACCGTTCGGATCTTCAATCGGAGGTCTAGTTTTGGGAGAAATCGATCCTGCAACAGCAACCCTATTTTGGAGAATTTTCATCTTCTTTGTTCTCATTTGTAAGCATTTGTGCTTAGTTAATTTGGCTTATTGAAAATACCTTTTGGTATTATTATGGGAGACTCTTTTGTACCCTATTATTGATCATAGTGGATTTTTCTTTGGTCTGGACGACTCGTGGTTTTTACCCTTACATTGAGGGGTTTTTCACATTAAAAATTGATGGTGTCTCTTTGTGCTTTAGATTCTATTTTTGTTTTATTTGTTTGGTGCTCCTCGCAGATTCTCGCAAGAAGGGGGATTGAATTTCCGCTGCATTATTACTCTTTGCCAAGTTGTTATATTTGTTTTGGCCCTTTCCCTCATCAGAGTGGTATTAGAGCTCTTAGGTTAAGGGGTTGTTTAATTTGCGTGAATGATGGAGGCACATACAAAATTGATTCCTTTGAATGGAGAAAATTATTACTTATGCAAAAGGCAAGATGAAGGATTTGATGTTTGTGAAAAATTTGCATCCTCCTGTTTTTGCTTCCTATAAGCCGAAATCCAAGTCAGATGAAGAATGAGATTTTGAACATCAACAGATATGTGGATTTATCAGACAGTTTGTTGATGACAATGTTTATAATTTTATTGCTAATGAGACACATGCGAGAAGCTTATGGGATTAGTTTGAGTCCTTGTATGCCTCTAAGTTAGGGACTAATAAATTGTACTTGCTGAAAAATTTTGTGGAGTTGAAGTACAAGGAAGGAACTCCTATTTCAAATCACTTGAGTGAATTTCAAGAACGCTATGATCAATTAGCTGGATTGGGTATAAAATTTGATGATGATCTATTGGGATTATTCCTATTAAACTCTTTACCAGATTCGTGGGAGATATTTTGGGTTTCCATGATAAGTGCTACCCCTAATGGTGATATTTCTTTGAAAATGGCAAAGAGTGGTGCTCTTAATGAGGAGATGAGAAGGAAGACACATGGTACTTCATCTCATTCAGAAGTTTTTATTACAGAGAACAGGGGGAGAAGCCAGAAGAAAGAACAAAGCAGTGGTAGAGATAAAAGCACGAGCAAGTCCAACTCTCGGTACAAGAATGTGGAGTGTCACTATTGTCAAAAAACAGGGCATATAAAGAAGAACTGTTTTTTGGGGAAGAAAGAGAACAAAGACAAAAAGGGTAAGCAAAGAGAAAAAGATAATGATGATGGTGATCGTGTTACTACTACTACATGTGGTGACCTTGTTTGTCTTCGTGATTATGACACTTTTAATCTTGTATCTGATGAGAGCATGTGGATAATTGATAGTGGTGCTACACTGCATGTTACATCCAGGAAGGAGTTCTTCACATCTTATACACCTGGTGATTTTGGAGTATTGACACTACAAAAAATAGTCAAATGCTTGTAAGGATTTTCATTTGACAGTCCATGGAATTGGTTGTTCTCGACTAACTGGATGAGCGCCGGACTCATCACCATGCTGGTTGCGTTGTCACTTGGAACCGCTATGCTGTTGAAATTTTAGGGGCCTACTGCATTTGCTGCGTCCCCCAAAGTACGTCTAGGAGGAGGTTGGTTGGCCATCTCCTCAAGATATGGTGCAAAAGTCTCACGCGAAGTCTACAAAATAACTTCTGTATAAGGAGATCTCTCACATGAAGAACGTCTCTTTCTCCTCTCGTATGCTAGACCTTGTAACAGAGGTTGTTGGTTTTTCCTGCTTCTAGTATGTATCGTTTACTGCATACACAAGAAACACACCCTAAAAGCACTTTTATAGAAAAATAAAATAAAACGCAATTAAATAAAAATAAAACAAAAATAATTACAACCAAGTCAAATTCAATTAGTTCACACTATTAGAAAAATAAACCTCGAGTCCCTGGCAACGGCGCCAAAAACTTGTTGACGGATTGGCAAGCGTACCAAATCATTCAAGTAATATAATTGGTAAAACCCAATATCGTTCTTCCCAAGAGACTCGAATGGCTTTCTCGTTCACGTGAACTAAAATAATAAGACTTGAAAATAAAAATTAATAAATTGATTTGTGAACAAAAATATTAACATGCAAAATAGATTGATTCAATTGAAAAAAGAAAACAATAGATGAATGGAGTTGTTGGGGGTTTACAATTTCATCTAATTCTCTCTCTCTTATCTACTCCTCTCACTACAAGAAAAATTGCAATTATCTACAGCCGAAATCCGTATATAAGCCGAAAAATCTGTATATAAAATTTGGTTATATACGGATTATATACGGACAAAAATCCGTATATAATACCCTCGTAGCTAAATTTATATACGGAATTATCCGTATATAAGTTATATACGGAAATATCCGTAGATAAGTTATATACGGAAATATCCGTAAATAAGTTATATACGGAAATATCCGTATATAACTTATATATGGATAATTCCATATATAACTTATCTACGGATATTTCCGTATATAATTTATACACGGATACTTCTGTATATAACCTGTATACGTATATTTCCTATATACAGATACTTCCGTATATAAGATTTTAGATGTTTACACCAGATTAAACATTCCCATTTCATTCCACCTGTTGAACATTATAATTCAGAATCACAATTCATAAACAAATTTAATGAGTTGTTGAACATTATAATTTATAAGCACAATTTATAACCAGAATTCATAAACACAATGCATAATAAGGAGACATGGACATTCATTATCATATCTAATATAGAATTTTATTCCCAATCATCAAATTATATTTTCAGTAAACAAGTTTGCTCCATTCATAGCATTCACATCAACCTTATGCATGCCTCTCTATTGTTATTGCTTCTCAAATTGAATTGTTAACTATCGGGCAACAACAATAGGATTCTTATCCATAAGCATGAATATAATACAGAAACAGTAGCAAAATAGTAATTGGAACTAGAATTTAAAAGCAGAAATCACTAGTCAACATTCAAATCAAAGCTACAAATCTGAACGATAAATGGAATCAAATGCTGGAAACAAATTTCTAGTGATTAACATGTACTGTTGAACGTAAAAACAGATTTGAAATTAAGTGTTGTAATGAACTCAGTTGCAGAACTGGTATTTAACAGTGACATAAATTGTAGAATCCATCTAAAATAGAATTCCAAGTTGAATTAATTCTCACTAGGCTTACTCTTGCAAGCCAATGGTCACTGGACTAAAATATCTAATGCATATGATCATTTCCATCTTCTGGTGGTGGTTGCTGGTTTGTAGTTTGTTGGTTTGGAGCTTGCTGATCTGGAGCTTGCTGATATGGAGCTTGCTGGTCATTGGGTGCTTCATTTTGACCTTGAGAATTTTGAAAGTTTAAAAATTGTTGTGCAGTTGTGGCTGTTGAAGGTGGAAGGAACGGGAGGAGGACACCAATAAAGCCTTGAACCATTTGAAGTTGTTGGCCATATTTTTGTAACTGCGATTTAAGATTATCAATTTCTTCTGAATTTGGTTGTTGAGTGGAAGAAGATGCCTGAGTCTGTCGGATGTAACTATCGACACAGTCATCTTGGGAACTGACATTTCCAATGCCATATACACGTCCCTTGTATCTTCCACCAGCAGCATCTAACCAACATTGGTTTCTCAATCTCTCCTCCTCCGCAGGGTCTAGGGGACTACATGCTGAGGCACCAACAGATGCAGTCTGAGATCTGATTTGAGAAAATTTTGCTTGAAATTTTTCCTATTAAAGGAATAAATATTATCAGTACACGTAAGGTTTGAAAACCGACAATGTATAATGTGATAGAGTTAGTAGAGAAACTTACATGGGTTCGCCTAGACCTTTCATCCACAAAGTCCCCTGTAGATTGACGAATATGTGTTTGTTGAAATATTTCATCAACATGCACAGATCGACCAAGCTCGTGTGACTGCAAACAAAATGAGTTGTTAATAAATACTTATAAAGGTAATGATTACAAATTTAAGAGATAAAATGTACAAGTTACATACCGAACGAATAGCATGCTCATGCACGCTAATAGATCCTCTAGTGTGCAAACAGCCACCTTTTTCAGATGTCCGATTCTTCTTAGCTATTTCACACTTTTTTTTATAAAGTGGCATGTTCCACTTTTCCAGTAGAGCATTCCAAGTATCATCCCCAGCCAATTAGGTCTTTGTTCTACTCTTTTAGCTTTTTTATACATCTCTGAGAGTCTATGAGATGCCTTGGTGTGAAATTTTTTTTGTACTTTTTGCTCATCTTCAACATTCCATGAAACCTTTCTCTGTTATATTACAAAGAATAGGCTTGAATAATTAGAATTGAAGATGAAAATCTTTATAACATAAGTCATTCAGTATGAAAGCATGTTATTATATCCAAGACCAATCATGATTGATATAAGACTTCCATAAGTCATAACTCAGTGATGTAAACCATATATGTGTCAAAGCAGGATATCAGAGAGCATGGAAACATCTCACAACATGGAAGAATTTTTTGCAAGAAATTAAATTTTGCATTAATTATTTAGATCAAGACTAAATGTATAGTAAAAAAAGAAAGCTAATCAATAATATATCAGATATAAGGTAAAATACCTTATATAATCACCTTCTGAGTCCTGGCTTTGTCGTGCCCTGCCTCTAGTTTCTTCTAAGAATTCATTCCCTCATAAAAATCAAGGTACATAATCCAAGTCTAAAAGACAGGGTTTTAGTAGAGCATCAAGCTATATTAAGTGGGAAACAATAGTGAAATCTTCGAAAGTGAATCATGATCAAGTAAGCTATTCTAAGGTAAACTCTTTAATCCCTCTAGGCCTTAAACAATGGTTGAGTTACCAAAAGAAAGAAAACTCACATTTAGCTTTTCTCTACAGGAACTAGTTGTGTATAGATCTCATCATTCGAAATCTTAGACGTGGAATGCTGGCGTTTATACTAAGTTATGATCCAAAGCTTTTTATGTCCTTTATTTTTTAAGCCTCATGGGATTTGGTTCTCCTCCTCCCATTGCTTGTTTGCATGACAACATAGGTTAGATTTTGGCCTCTCATAAACTTTGATATCTTAGTTCTCATCTTTTGAATTTTGTTTCCGTTGGTTGAGTTCTTAAACATTATTCCTAACACCTTTTTCATTTTCTTCATGTCAGATTTTACACAGGAATGAATATAACTTTTGGTGATAAATAAAAACAAACAACGCTTCTTTGGACTAGTGGTAATTTAGATGAATTCAAAATTTGATAAGCAACCTCCAGAGGTTCATTATTCGCACTACTGTAGTGTCTTCCTTATGGTTCTTCCTAACAGCTTGCTCAGACTAACGAACCTTTGGTTTTTTTTATCTGAGCTAATCTTAAAATTAGTATTTATAAAGATAAACCATATTCTTATTTTTCCTTATGTTCTTCTTCATCATCTTATTTTTCCACCACACCTAACCAAACTTCAATAAAGNTTCCTTATGTTCTTCTTCATCATCTTATTTTTCCACCACACCTAACCAAACTTCAATAAAGATAAACTGTATTCTAATTTTATTATATTCATGTACTAATTTCTACATATTTCACATGACTATTTTCATTGCAGATAACATAACAATCACCATAAATGCAATAACATATTTTTCTTCTCCCCCTGATTCTAATATCCTATTAGCGTTTATATCAGAACATTCAACCATTCAATCAATAACATATCAAATCAATCAACAATGTATCATAGATAGAGCAATATGACATATTAATGCAAATGAGGATTAATCCTTATCAACCTGCATTCTATAAATGATTTGGAAGTTGGGTGATGGCATTTTGTCTACTAAATGACATCTTAATTTATAAAACTGTGTACCTTAAAACGGTCGAAGAAAAGATCTCTAGTTGTCTTAGGGATTTCTCCCCATGTTAGCCATGGCTCATCAAATTGTTGCTTGATGGTAGCTGTGATTGCCTTCGATGCAATTCTTGTAGGATAAAACCTAAACCAAAATTAAACTCAAACATTATAATAATACAACAATGATATATATATATATATATATATATATATATATATATATATATATAT